>NC_066893.1:29301361-29404485 GCF_022985175.1 Labeo rohita
TATATCGAATTCCAAGCACCACAAAACTGCTGGTATTGTTTAATCGATGTAAATAAAGTACTCTTGTATCTGTATTAATAAACAAAAGCTGCTTCTGGCTTTGGAAAGCACTTAATAGCGCCTGATATTTCCAGATAATCTATTTAACTTCTTTGAAGCAAGATATTTGGGCACATTTCGAGTTTCTGAAACCAAAATTGTAGATAGTAGCAGGTTTTGCACTGAAGTTCATGTTTCTGAAAGAGGCTCAGCCAAATTGCTTATGCTGTGCTACACAGAAGTCACACAGTAATCGTTTTCTACTATTTATTTCTGTATATATGCCAGTTTTAATGCGTATTGACATTGTCAGTCACCTGTTGGGCTGTTTTGTTGTTCAGGAGCATCTGTTGGGCTGTTTTGTGGTTCAGGAGCATCTGTTGGGCCGCTGCTCGGGTGTTTCTCAGCGGACACAACAGCGACACTCGACGGTTGAGCTCTGCTGCTGCTCTCCGTCTCCTCCGGTGAGTTTACACACATGATATTCGATTTCTGCATCTTCCCTCTTGTTTGTAAACTGTATTTGACTACTGTGTCTATAGCTTGTGTGTTTGTATTCGTTTCCATTCGCTTTAATCGCTATTGATTGCAGGAGCTCTTTACTCTGGAATCGCTAGAATCAACTGAGCCCGCGCTCCCATCTGTGACGTCATGAATAGAACACGCGCGCCTCCGCGGCCGTTAAGTCACGTGACCGCGCTACAGGAATGCTTACGCCGCTGTTGTTCCCATATATCCACCTTATTTTTCCCATGAGAGTGGGTGCAGCCATTTGTAATTTTTTTGTGTCTGGCTTCCGGTCTCATCCACTTCCAGCTATATTTAGCTGCACAAAAAGCTTGTTTTGCCGCTTGATATTGCAAACGGATGTGTCGTACCATATTATTTTAATGTATTAGGTTAATTATGAACACACTGGTTTGTAGTGCAAACTGTTTTACCGTTTACTGCACTTCAATATCCTTCTCGTTATTTCCCTATGGCGGATTATGAACCGGACGTGTAACACATTGCCAGAAAACAGCTTACTTCCGCATTGAAAAATAAGGTGAATACATATACAATGTTGGGGAGTAACTAGTTACATGTAACGGAATTACGTAATTTAATTACAAAATAAATGTAATTGTATTTAGTTACAGTTACTGAGAAAAAATGTGTAATTAAATTACAGTTAATTAAAAAATTAAAACATTCCAGTGATTACAAAGGGGATTACATCTGAATTTTTTCACCCACCCACCCCCACTTACAGATTTAATTAACTTCTTTTAAATTGCATTGAATGCTCTAAAATGAGACACCAATGTTTCAGAATAGGACACATGCTTATTTAATAACTGTTTTATTTCCTATTTGGGTTTATGCATAAACTTTAGTTTTTAAGATTGTTTTTTTCCAAGGCATTGTTAGATGCTAGTGTTTTCTGTCGTAACTATGCAAACATTTGATTTCAAACCCAGTATCATAGCTATTAAACTATTTCATGTTATGATGTTATTTAAGTTATGATCTTGTTATGACATATAGCGCAACTATAGGTCCTTTGCCGATCCCGCTCCCCTCTCTCCTCCCAGCTCTTTCCTGTCATCTCTCTACTGTCCTATCACAATAAAAGGCATAAAAAGCCCAAAAATATAAGTAAAAAAAAAATCTGAATTTGCGGTGTGCTTTAAATTAAATTATTACACAGCTCAGACTATTTCGGGGCAACTTAAGTCAGTGCTATATGCTTGATATTTTTTCTTGGCGGAGGCTTTGCGTTTGGTTAGCTAATAAAATATTAAAGCTTAATTCAATATTATGTGTACAATTTCTCAATTCTGTCATCTTGGTATCGTGTACTTGCTCTATTGTTTCATACAAACGCAGCTTCTGCCATTTTTTTATTTTTTTTTGTACACTGTAATGGATTATAAGATAACTTACAAACTAGTACTACTACTTAATTATTTATGTGGTGAAATGTTGTGTAAGAAAACTGGTCTGACTGCAGTGTATTGCTAAAATGTCTAGTTTGAACCTGCTGTTTGCTAGCACCTGATTTCTTCATGGAAGCTTTGCGTTCAAATATTTCAACTCAGATCAGTGTTTTGTGTCTAATAATTTTGACACAAAACATCTAAATAATCTATCAAGCAGCTGCGTAATAAGTGAGATAATGTACATTCAGCCAGTTGTTATCGCAAAATAAAGATGTATATTATCCCTTACTTATTATAATCTTAATTTAAGTGATGAAGGATTTTGAAAGTCTGACAGTAATCAGTGTTGAACACTACTGTAATGTTAACTCTGCCTGGTTTAAATGTTTCAAAATGATTAACAGTTGAAAATATTAGAAATTTAGAAAAGTAACCAAAAAGTAACTAAAAGTAATACGTTACATTATTTTAATAAAGTAATTGAAAAGTTACACTACTTATTACATTTTAAATCAAGTAACTTGTAATCTGTGACCTATTATATTTCCAAAGTTACCTTCCCAACACTGTGTATATATATATATATATATATATATATATATATATGTTTTTACATTTAAACCATCTGCACTTGTGAAAAACCAAAAAACCAAAATATAAATATTAAATAAAAAAAAAATTTTTTTGATAAAATTCACTCACTATATATGCAGTAACAAATTTCCATTATCATCATTTGGATTTCCATTCCTCAAAATAAACAGACTCTCTGGCAAACTTTATATATCTATTATTCCAAACGGGAGAGTTATGAGGTGTGAAGTTATGCTTGAACAATAGTTTCAATATATACGGCGAAATAACATCATTCAAATCAAAAGTCGAAAATTTACGGCCCATCCGTATATGTTGAGTTTTTTTCTTCATTTTGTGTGAATTGAAATATAAAAGTTATCTATTTTTGTGAAAATAATTCGTGTTTCCTGCCAGCTAAATTTACATAAACAAAAATCTGACTCTAAATCTCTCTTTTCCTAATTCAAAGTTGATGTAGACAAGAATATTGACACCATATCCATATTAAAGCTCTGTATTAAAAACCCTATATTTTATATTCGTGTCCTTTAAGGTGTAAAGGTATTTCTTTTTTGTTTTGTTTTTTGATTTGTGAACCAGCATAAGGACTCGGAGCTTGGATCGTGAATCATTCCATTTGCGAAATGATTCCCGAACCCACTCCGAACTTCCGATCTAAATCAAATGATTCGCTATATGCGAATTAAAGGGGTCATCGGATGCAAACTTCACTTTTTCATGTTGTTTGAACATTAATGTGTGTTGTCAGTGTGTGTACAAATCTACCCTATAATGATAAAAATCCATGCAGTGGTTTTTAATTAATCTGTAAAAATAATATCCCCTTTTTCAAATCGAGCCGTTCTCAGATGCCTGTCGGTGTGGCGTCACATGACAGAGGCCACTCCCACAATAGTTGATTGACATGAGCTCTCACCGCAGACCAGCTGTAACAGTCCAGTAACTTTCCATGTTTTGATGCCGGAGCAGGGATGTAAGTTATACAAGAATATCTCTGATTGAGTGATTGAGGTGTTGTGTTGCTGGATGTAATAATGAACATAGTGGTCGTCATTTACTCCCGACATCTGAGCCGCTGAAGATGCAGTAGATTACGTTTGTTTGTGAAGGGAATGCGCCTCCCGATCTACATATATCCGTCTATGTTCACACGAATCATTCGTGATCCAGCTTCACTTACAGCAGAAGTGAGTATAAACGTTTTTTTATGAATCTTTGCGATCGACTTTCCTTATAACGTGGTAGTTAGGAAGTTTAGCGGCTAAAAGTAGCTAAATGTGGCTAAAGTAAACAGGCTCGTCACTCCACAGAGAGAAGAGAGGGGCGGGGCTCATTTGCATTTAAAGGACAACCCCTTAGAATGAGATGATTTTTGCTGAGCTAATTTTGACAAGGTAAAAAAGGTGTTGTTTTACAAAACCATTGAGAATTTTTAATTAAAGTATAATAGAGACTTTTCATTAAGACCCTAAAGAATCATATCAACTTGTGGAAAATGGGCATCCAATGACCCCTTTAAAGTCCCGACCTGAATCAAATGAATCGCGATTCATGATCCGATTGGCGCGCTTCAAAACTAGCCCTGGATCCAATGTGCATACTATCCACCCTATCTGTCCTAAATAGTATTGAAAATTACTAGGGATGCACGATATTATCGGACTGATATCGGAATCGGCCGATAATGACTTCAAATGTAAATATCGGCATCGGCCCGATATGAAACATTATGCCGATATGTTTTGCCGATAAGATGAATATGTTAACTCACATGTGCTAAGGGTGTGCTAGGGATTAGATCATGTCAGCAGTGTGGCTCATTCTTGAAGCAAAGTTTTGACTGAATGAGGAGTAGATTCACTGTTTTGGATCGCTGCATTTAAACTGAGAATACACATATAGAATGATGCATAGCAATAGCACGTGCAGTGGCAGCAGCGGCTATAGGAGAAAACGCGCCGTTGTTCCATTTGGGATAATTTACTGTTGCCTGTTTCATATCCAGTCACTAGATCGCTAAATGCACAATTTAAATGGTTTTATGGTGCTCTTTGTTGTATTTTGAAACCCAATGGCTGTGTTTGCACATGACATGATCTGCATTTAAAATAAAAAGTAATTACGGCGCGCGGTCAGTGAATTCTCTTTCTTCGGCGGCGCAACGGCAAAACACACTGTTGCTCATATGAAACATTTTTCGTGAATTTGACACAAGTGAGGTACAAAGCATTCTTTATAAGTTAAATAATTGGTTAGCAGGCAAATGTTAGTAGCGACCATACTTTTGGATTCATGCCGTTCGAGCCAATACATTTAAAGCCATAAGCGGCTGTGTGTCCTGTTTTCCCGGTTGGTCACGAATTGCCACAAACTTAATAATATTTATAGTTTCTTTTCACAAATCATAACCGTCTCACCCTTTAATTTCGCAGGTTTGTTTTCTTGTCATTTACTTTTAATCCATGTTGTCGGATCATTTATGCGGGTAAACTGCGTGTGGGAAATAAAAGATTTCGTGGCAATAAATTAAGAATTCGTTAATACGACTTTTTAATTCGTTCCCTTATTTTACAAATTAATAAATTAATAAAACGTAGGAACGAATTAACAAGTTGTAGGAAATAATTATGTTCGTGTCCTGCAGCCCTGTCAGAGCGAAGTGCACCATATAAAATAATTAGAAATTATAATTAAACATGACTTAGTGACTACATTTCTATTACTTTCTTTCCATGTTGAATGCCTTTGTATTGCAGGGCTCTAGACTGATCAAAACTGTCACATTTTTTTTTTTTTTTTTTTAAATGTGCAAGTTAAAATTTGACATGGTCGCACTGCTCCATACAGCGCGGGTTACAGAGTTACAAAGCCGTGGCATATTCAGGATTTTACTGATCACGCGAAGAGTAGTTTTCGTTGTGAGCGCTTCGGGTGTAGAGCCTGGTTTGTATTTGTAGTGTCAGCACGAGCCAGGCGGTGACGGCAAAAAGGACGCGACTATTCTGGAAAGATTGCGGACGGAGGATTTGGTTTTCAAGTAGGGTAAAAGACCGCTTGTTAAACCAGAGAAGGTAAACATGTTGGTATTCTTGTGCAAAAAGGGTGTACTGTTTTGCCAGTTGGTCACGAATTGCGACATAACTTAATATTTTTATTTTCCCAAATCCTCACCGTCTCACCCTTTAATTTCTTAGGTTTATTTTCTTGTCATTCACTTTTAATCCATGTTTTCGTATCTCTTACTGTGATAAATTGCGGGTGGGAAATAAAATATTTTGTGGGAATAAATTAACAATTCGTTAATACTACATATTAATTCGTTCCCTCATTTTACAAATTAATAAATTAATAAATCATAGGAACGAATTAAGAAATTGTAGCAATGAATTATGTCCTGTTCATGTCCCGCAAAGCACCCTCACAGTCACCCAGTTTAGTTCTACTTTTCTGTTTTCGTTTTGAAATGTTGTATTCAGATTGCAAAATCGAAAGTGAAAGCATCCGAAGTTCGGCTTATAGCAAAAGTGAACTTAATTTACAAAATTCAGATCATAAATAATGCTAGTCTACTGATGAAAAAGAAGGGATTGAATGTAAACCACTCATTACTATTTATTTAATCCTAACAAATAAGTTATTGTTAAAAACTAACTTTCCAAATAAAATGATATATATCGGTATCGGTATCGGTATCGGCCAAAATGAGATGAAAAAATATCGGCATATCGGATATCGGCAAAAATCCAATATCGTGCATCTCTAAAAATTACTACTATCACATAGAATTTAGAATGGATTGTATGCACATTGGGATGCAGGCTAGTTTTTGCCATTGAATCGCTTAAAATGAAGGATCGAAGTCACGAGATGACTCTGTTCCTCTTTTCGCGTCTTCAGCCATGTTTACACCACACTGTCAGTACTACTACTAGCTTAGCTCGATTGTTTTCTGACATTAACTCAAAAAAAGAAAAAAAAAAAAAAAGTAATTGCGTGAATTTTGCAGGAAAAGATGTGCTTATTGAAAAAAATTAAACACTTAAATACATTTGCTTTCAATAATTCAATAACATCATAATTCAAGCATAATGTTGCTATTTTCAGGCACTAAGCACCTTCTACGAAACATGTTGCTTACTCTGATATATATTCGGCCTATATGAAAATGATTTATAAGAAGTTCAGTTGATTCACACTTTATAACATAATTGCTTAAAATACATTTGATGAGATTAACTATTGAGACTGGCTAGCTATTTTTCCCCTTGTCTGTGCTCTTTTATTCTCTCATGTTAACTGATGGCAAATCTGAAAGATGCACTACTTTCACTTTTATCGACAAGTAGAATTATCTCATTCCAGAAAAGTCACTCACCCAATGCTAAATGGAGTTGTACCAGCTGCAGCTCACATGCATGAATGTTGGGGCTGGGAAGAGAGAATTCATGTCTGAACAACCTGATGCACAAAATCAGCACCCTGATAAAGAGGTAGACTGGCACAAAGTATTTTATGTATTTTGAAACTACAAAAATACTGATCTTACAGCTATAAATTACAACAGATCACCCTCAGTGTAATCTGTCAAAGTGACGGACGGCCTTCAGATTTTTCCATCACTGATTAAAAAAATTCTAAACGCAATGACGGAGAATTTTCGGTTAATCTCTGATTGTACGCATTATTTTTTGTTAAATACCATTTGTATCAATATTTTTTATTTGAGTACTGATATATCAATACTTCAGGATCGATATGCCCATCACTAGAGCCAGTTCACTTCAGTCTAGCGACTACCAGACTTTGGACCACTGAGCAACACTGAGTCAAGTTCATTTTCTCTTAGCCCAGGAAAGATGCCATTTACTGCCATTTACTATTTACGTCTGACATTGTTTCTGTTTCAGAAATGGCTTGGTAGCCTTTTTTCTGAAGAAGTCTGAGCGTGGTGACTCTTGATGCGCTGACTCCAGCTTCAATCCACTCCTAAGTGTTTGTATTGGCTTTGCTTGACAGTATTCTCAAGCTTGCGGTCATCCCTGTTGCTTGTGCACCTTTTCCTACCCAATTTCCTCCTTCCAGTCAACTTTGCATTTAATATGCTTTGATGCAGCACTCTGTAAACAGCCACCCCTTTTGGTAACAACCTTCTGTGACTTATCCTCTCTGTGGAGGGTGTCAATGATTGTCTTCTGGACCACTGCCAAGTCAGCAGTCTTCGCCATTATTGTGGTTTCAAAGAACAAGAGATAACCTGAATTTACACTGTAGGGATGGACATTTTATGAAACTCAAATGTAAATATTCTAATATTTTGAGATACTGGATTTTTGACTTTCATGAGCTGTAAACTCTAATCATCAAAATGTTTCACTTTTTCATGTAATGAATCTAGAATATATGGAAGTTTGTTTTTGAAATAAGTTACAATAATAGCTATAAGGCAATAATTAGTTCAAATAAAGTATCAAAAACAAGCCTTAAGGTCATCAAGCACAGACAACTCTTTAATCACCCTATTTACATGGGTTTAGGGTGTGATGCCATACTCCTGTAAACAAATTGCATATGCAATAAACATTTCTTAATATAAATAGTCATATTTGAATGTTTTAGACGGTATGGTAAATAAAATTTGGTAATAATACAGTAATACTGTACTGTAATGTACTATTAGACGTGTTTTTTAATTTTGATCATGATGCAAATCACACCTGGCACTCAAACCCTCCTCCCACAGCTTTTATTTTAGTCAAACGTGCAGTATATTGTAGTGATGAAATATTTTATTTCAGTTAGTTTATCAGTAATTGCTTTGTGATTTTTACTTTACATCAGTTTATGAAAATGATTTTAATCAGTTGTTTTTGTTGACCTTGATGTACCTGTCTGTGGATTTGCATGCACGTGTTAACGCTAGAAATGTTTGGCAATCCACACTTATTTGTGCTGCGATTCACAAATGCACAGAAAGAGTAACGTAAATGAATGCCAGGCGGAGTTGTGTAACATTTATTTGTGGATCATAATGTATTTATCTAGAGCAATGGAGCGATTATAAGCCCATATTGAGGGCCTAATGAAAGAGAAGAAGGAGAGTATGCAAAAGTTGTTATTTCAGAGGCAGTAAATTGAAAAATCATGACAAATGCAGGTGACGACAGAGACATGAATGAAGTCTTGGGTTTCGCAACTAATGTCCTGATGTCCAGTCTGTCAGCAACTGAGAAAAGCCTGAGAGAAATTCAAACGCAAAGATGAAATTCACACACGGACGTTTAAAATTTTCAGGCTTTCAAGCTTCAACAAAATGACTTGTTTGTGAAAGGTGCTTCTCTCATGGCTGTGCTCGTGTTCTGCTTCTGTCGTTACTACAAATCATCAAATTGAGCTAATAAAATATTCACTTTTAATTAATTTGTTATGAAAAAAACATTGCACAGTAATTTAAAATCAGGTATTATTTTAAGCATTAAAACAAGCATTTGTTATTAGTAAATAAAAATCAACACCACACACATTGTGAGTTTTAGCATGAGTGCTGCTGTGCTGCCATTTTCACATATAGAAAGCATTAGTGTTACGGAAGCAGACGGACAACTGAGGTAAGTAAAAGGTAAAGGTGTTTTATTTACAGTTGAGCACAAATGAAGAATGATGAGCAGATTAAGGTGAGTATAACAGTTCTGGTTTGTCAAGTTCTTGAATGGATTACGATGATCTGATATTTGAATGTTTCCTTTGCAGGAACGACGGGAGATGAACTTGAGAACGGAGAAGTCACACACACCGCTGAATGACAGCTCAATGAACTTACGACACGCACACCACTGAACAAGACGACTCTTGACTGGATTGACTGGAATCAAACAGAGACAAAGGTAAGTATATTCAGGTAGGTAAAGGTTATGAACACTGGAAGAGCTTACAACGAGTCCGCTTCGTAGGAACGAGCCCGGACAATGATTGGTGAGTGGTGTGTGCTTATATGTGTGCGTGACTGATTGGGTGCAGGTGTGTATGGTTAGAATTCCGGTGATTGAGATCGCTGCGTGGGAGTGGTTGTAGAACCTGGCCAATCCGTGACAATTAGGCTATGTGTGGACATAAAATACTCAATAACAGATGTATTTATATATTATAATCATGTTCTGAAATGGCCTCAGATGTGCTTGTGGTTTCAGGGACTTCAGCCCCAAATGATTTTTCAAAAGCCCAGAATCTTTCAGGCTTCGCAACATTGTCCATTTTGCTTTTCTGCAGAGTAACTGAGTTTTCTTGGCACTGTATGGCTCTGGTTTAGAGTAGCTGTGTTCGCAGGGTGCGAACATAGGAGGTTTTATTTACAATCGATGAAAAAAACAACAAGGGAACCGAAATTAACATTCCTATTTCCAATACAGTGTAATTAAAGTTAATAATAATCATAATAATCATAATTGTCACGGATTGGCCAGGTTCTACAACCACTCCCACGCAGCGATCTCAATCACCGGAATTCTAACCATACACACCTGCACCCAATCAGTCACGCACACATATAAGCACAAACCACTCACCAGTCATTGTCCGGGCTCGTTCCTACGAAGCGGACTCGTTGTGAGCTCTTCCAGTGTTCATAACCTTTACCTACCTGAATATACTTACCTTTGTCTCTGTTTGATTCCAGTCAATCCAGTCAAGAGTCGTCTTGTTCAGTGGTGTGTGTGTCGTAAGTTCATTGAGCTGTCATTCAGCGGTGTGTGTGACTTGTCCGTTCTCAAGATCGTCTTCCGTCGTTCCTGCAAAGGAAACATTCAAATATCAGATCGTCGTAATCCATTCAAGAACTTGACAAACCAGAACTTTTATACTCACCTTATCCTGCTTATCATTCTTCATTTGTGCTCAACTGTAAATAAAACACCTTAACCTTTTACTTACCTCAGTTGTCCGTCTGCTTCTGTAACAGTAAGCCCGGACCGACAACAGTAACAGCATGAGCACTCCTGATCCGTTTCAAGAATTGGTGGACTCGCTACGGAAGGTCTTGATGAAATCTCCTACCACCTTGACATCCACACCACCTCCGGACGCTCCACCAACAACCGGCACTTCTTCGGCAACCATACCCTCCAGTCCCATGGCCCGACCGGCGCCCTACTCTGGCGGGGCGGAGGAGTGCAACAGATTTCTATTACAATGTTCACTAATCTTTACTATGCAACCTGCTCTATATCCTACAGATCAATCCCAAATTGCCTTCATTACATCTCTGCTTACCGGACCTGCTCTCCGATGGGCCGAAACCATCTGGCACCAAGCCGGTCCACCGACTCGTTCCATTCATGCATTAATTTCTCACTTCAAGGAAGTATTCAGTCGCACCGATGGAAAAAGTATCCGCTGGTGAGCAATTATACCATCTCAAACAAGGAAATATGACTACCCATAAATATTCTCTTCGTTTTTGTACTTTAGCGGCCACCAGTGGGTGGAATGAGCGATCTCTGATGACTACTTACCGGCTTGGTTTAGAACCCAAATTACGTCTGCAGTTGGCGGCTTTGGATGACAATATGGGTTTGGAAAAATTCATTCAACAATCTCTTCGCTGTTCAGATCGAATGAAATCTTACCAGTCCAACCAGGAATCAGTTTCCAATGCACTCCTCCGCCGTCCGAGCCAGTTAACCCTTCAGAACCAGAACCTATGATAATTGAATCTGGCAAACTTACCTCCGCTGAGCGACATAGGAGGCTGACCCGGGGTTTATGTGTTTACTGTGGAGCTAGCGGGCATGTTCGGCTGAACTGCCCGCTCCGTTTAGTTCGTACATCGGTGAGTGGTATTCAAACTGACATTGAAAATATGCATCCCCTCACTACCAATGTACAGATAACCACTCCATCCTCTTCTGTTGCAGTCACCGCTCTTATCGACTCCGGGTCAGCAGGGAATTTCATCTCAGGAGACCTCTGTCACCAGCTACAGCTTCATACCGAAGCCTCGTCAAGGATCTACCAGATTCAGCCCATAACCGGTGACATTACTTCAAGAACCCGTATTCAACGAAAATGTGAACCCATTAATCTTCAAACTGGCCTTCTTCACAAGGAGAATATTCAGTTTCTGGTTCTGGAGGGCGCCATCGTGGATATCATCTTAGGGCGCCCGTGGCTGGTGAAGCACAATCCCATCCTCTCTTGGGACTGCGGTGAAATACTAAAATGGGGTAAAGACTGTACTAACAGATGTTTCCCTAAACTTCCTCAACCACTCCAAAAATCTCTGTCTGTTTATTCCACGTCTATTGAAAGTCCAGTCGAGAAACAATCTGTTCAGATCCCAGATATATACACCCCCTATAAGGACGTCTTCTGCCCCAAGAGAGCTTCCCAGCTACCTCCGCATCGGCCACATTGGCAATAGAGAACTCCTAGCCATTAAACTGGCACTGGAGGAGTGGCGGCATTGGCTGGAGGGCGCTATCCATCCTTTTTAAGTCATTACAGATCACAAGAACCTACAGTATCTTCGAGATGCAAAGAGACTTTGTCCACGTCAAGCTCGCTGGTCACTATTCTTCTCCAGGTTCAACTTCACCATAACATACCGTCCAGGATCCAAGAATGTAAAAGCCGACGCTTTGTCCAGACTCCATGATCATCAAGAGATTTCTGATAAACCCACAAATATCATTCCTGAACACATTATCGTCAACCCGATTGAATGGTCCGATCCTCCAGTAGTCGCCACTCCAGCACCCAGACCTCCGCCGGGCTGTCCACCAGGTCGTCAGTTTGTCCCTCAGAATCAACGGGTAGATTTAATTCACTCCACGCACACCTCCCTGGGCACTGGGCATCCAGGGGTCAACAATACCCTCTCGCTGCTATCTGAACGCTTCTGGTGGCCTTCCATGGCAAGGGATGTGAGGAGGTACATTCAAGGATGCAAGGAGTGTGCTATATCAAAAAGTCCCCGACACTTACCTGCAGGTAAACTCCATCCCTTGCCCGTTCTGAACCGCCCCTGGTCACACCTAGGAATTGACTTCATGACAGATCTCCCTTCTTCTGATGGAAATACCTGCATCCTAGTCACCGTTTCTCGAAATTCTGCCGGCTAATACCTATGAAAGGACTTCCCACAGCCCTGGAAACAGCCGAAATCCTGTTCAACCATGTATTCCGTTACTATGGTATTCCAGAAGATATTGTCTCAGACAGAGGACCACAATTCATCTCCAGGGTATGGAAAGCCTTCTTCAAACTCCTAGGTGTGACCATAAGCCTCTCCTCAGGAGACCATCCTCAAACCAACGGCCAGACGGAAAGAAAAATCCAAGAGGTGGGGCGGTTCCTCAGAACTTTCTGTCATGGTCACCAGAACTCCTGGAACCAGTTTCTGGGCTGGGCTGAATACGCTCAGAATTCACTGCGGCAACCAACCACAGGACTTACACCATTCCAGTGTGTCTTAGGATTCCAACCTCCACTCTTTCCCTGGGATGGTGAACCATCAGAAGTCCCCACAGTGGATTACTGGTTTCGGGAGAGCGAGAGAGTCTGGGACGCAGCTCATCATCACCTGCAGAGGGCAGTGCGCAGAACTAAAATCGTGGCGGATTGGAGAAGGATCCCAGGTCCTGTCTATACTCCGGGACAGAAGGTTTGGCTCTCCACCCGAGACATTCGTCTGCGCCTGCCCTCAAAGAAACTCAGTCTCAGATTTGTTGGCCCCTTCACCATCTTGGAACAGGTCAACCCAGTAACATTCAAACTTCAACTGCCACCCCAATATAAGATTCACCCCACTTTCCATATTTCTCTTCTCAAACCATTTCACCAACCTCTGATTCCTTCCACAGAACCTGGCCACGAAGAGGAACCCCCTCCCCCCTTGATTTTGGAAGAAGGATCCATTTATTCAGTCTGAGAAATCTTGCAATCCAGACGTCGTGGTGGTCAGTTACAGTATCTGGTCGATTGGGAAGGATACGGACCAGAGGAGAGATTGTGGGTACCCAGAGCCGACATCCTGGACCCCACTGTCATGGAAGATTTTCACGCCAATCATCCTGAATTCCCTGCACCTCGTGGTCGAGGTAGACCACCACGGCGTCGAAGGTCTCGGCCCTCAGGAGCGGGCCCTGGGGAGGGGGGGTAATGTCACGGATTGGCCAGGTTCTACAACCACTCCCACGCAGCGATCTCAATCACCGGAATTCTAACCATACACACCTGCACCCAATCAGTCACGCACACATATAAGCACAAACCACTCACCAGTCATTGTCCGGGCTCGTTCCTACAAAGCGGACTCGTTGTGAGCTCTTCCAGTGTTCATAACCTTTACCTACCTGAATATACTTACCTTTGTCTCTGTTTGATTCCAGTCAAGAGTCGTCTTGTTCAGTGGTGTGTGTGTCGTAAGTTCATTGAGCTGTCATTCAGCGGTGTGTGTGACTTCTCCGTTCTCAAGATCGTCTTCCGTCGTTCCTGCAGAGGAAACATTCAAATATCAGATCATCGTAATCCATTCAAGAACTTGACAAACCAGAACTGTTATACTCACCTTAATCTGCTCATCATTCTTCATTTGTGCTCAACTGTAAATAAAACAGCTTTACCTTTTACTTACCTCAGTTGTCCGTCTGCTTCCGTAACAATAATACATCTGCACCTGTTTATGAATATTGGTTAATGCAAGTATTTAAATAGTCAATTTGGGTTTTTTAGGGATGATGTCATCACGCACACCATTTTATTGGTAAAAAGCCAACTGGATGATTAGGAATAAATCTATTTTCTGTCTTCGTGGTTTAACAGGAATACAATTTTTTCAGTTTTTGATACATCTGGTATTTTTTTGAGCAATTTATGTCCGTGTATAATTTTCCAATCAGAATCAAGCATTCCACAGAGCCGTGTAATAATTTAATTTAAAGCACAGCCACACAAATTCAGACTTGACATCTCTTATTTACTTTAATTAATTATTATTTTGAGGTTAAATACAGATTTGAAATCATAACAAGAAATAGTTTAATAGCTATGAAACTGGTATTGAAATCAAAAGTTTGCATAAATATGACAGGAAACACTGACATCTAACAATGCCTTGGGAAAAAAATATCTTTAAAAAATTATAAGGTTCTGCATTCTGAGCACTTTTGAGATGTCGAGCTTAGACTTCTGTAGATAGAACCATTTTTGTTTTCTAAAAAAAAGCCCTGTAAAAAAAGAAACATCACATAATGTAAATAAGTTGTCATCGAATAAGAATATGTGAATAACTCAATTTTGACAAAAATGTGTCCTAAACTCCAGAAACATTGGTGTCTCATTTTAGAGCAGTCAATGCAATTTTAGAAAAGTTAATTAAATCTGTATGTGGGTGTATTTAAATTTTTTTTAGATGTAAACCCCTTTGTAATCATTTACATTTTCAAAAGTAACTGTAATTTAATTACACATTTTTACAGTTACATTTATTTTGTAATTACATTACGTAATTCCGTTACATGTAACTAGTTACTCCCCAACACTGCTAATGTGATGCTGCAAACGTGTGTTTGATTCAGTCATTTCTACACCTGCTGCTTCTGTATTTCAGAGAAGAAACTCCTACAGCTTTAGAATGATATGAAAGAGAGTAAATCAGTTTTTATGTCTCCTCGAGAGTAAATTCTCAGACTGCAGTGTTTGAGTGTCAGCAGCAGATGTCAGTGTTTCTCTTCCACTCAAATATGATTCACTTCATTTCTTAGGCTTCACGACTGAAGGAGCAGCTCAATGTTTTCTCGGGTTTTACTGTGAGTTTTTTCTTTTCAAAAGGTGTTAGAAAAGATAAAACCTCCCGAATCGCTACAGGAGCTGATTTTAACACCGCTGGCGCTGTGGAGGTTTTATTAAATTGCTAATTAATAACGAAGATGATTTTATGATACACTTCACTGTTGAGCGATATTCCAGTGTGTTGCGTAACACACATCTCATAAGTGATTAGTCATTAGTGATCGCTGCTGCTTCAGTCAGAGAGAAAATCACACCGGCGTGACCTCTAGAGCGCGTGATGACGTCACGCGACCTCAGACCGCAGCGGATGATGTCATCGCAAGTAAGATGTGTCTGATCTAAAAGCTAGAATCTAGTCTAGATGAGTAACAGATGTGGCTGAAACGTAATTTGTTTAGTTATTTAGACTCATTGGCGGTTTTATTATTTGGAGAAAGCATTTGATGTCTGGTTTAAGAGCTGTAAACAGTGTGTGTGTACATTTTCATTCACATTAAGAAAATGTTTCCTCTTTACAATCTGTAATGGCCTTTTTTTTTTTTTTTACTTCATGACACGTTGACTTAAAAACAGTTAAAACAGTTTAGTTTTTCCTTCCTCTCTTTGACCCTTAGGCTTGAAAAGTATAGTTATGAACCGGATGTTTACACACAGATCTGTTTTTCCTTTCGAGTAATGTGCGCTGATCAGTCATTCATGAACAGCAGAAACATGAATGTTTGCTATGAAAACAGTAATTGATACTTGTATGGCTAAATAAATATCTAAAAAATAAATAAATATTAAAATACATAAATAAAATTAATAAGAAATAATGAAGTGAATAAAAAAGTTGATTAAATATGTGAATAAATAAACCATTTTAATAAAGTCAATACTAAAATCAATCAATAAATAATAAAATGCATAAATAAGTAAAATATATTCTACAATGTACAAAAAATGATTAATATAATACATTATAATACATAATTGAATACAAAAATGATTAATATAATACATTTAATAGCAAATAAATATAAGTAACATTATAAAATTAGTGAATAAATGCATTAAATAATTTTAATTTGTATTAATATATTTTACTTAAATGCATTTATTAATTTCTTTATATTCTATAATTTTTTTCATTACTTAATTTTTTAATAAATCTATTTATATATTTATTTGTTATACTTTTTATATTTATTAAATGTTTTTTATCTTATTTTATAGATAATTTTACATTGTTATTTTGTATGTTATATATATTAATGTTTATGTATTAATATATATATATATATATATATATGAATGTTTGCCATGAAAACAGTAATGGATACTTGTATGGCTAAATAAATATATAAAATTTTCTAAATACATATTGAAATATATAAATAAAATTAATAAATAAGTAATGAGGTCAATAAAAAAAGATTGATTGAATATGTGAATATATATGATTTAATAAAATATAAAATAGATTTAATAAAAATTAAGTTATGAAAAACGAAATAGAGAGCATTAGAAAAAATACAATTATAAAATTAGTGAATAAATGTATTTATTCACTTAATATATTAACTTCATTATTTATTATACCTAATTTTATTAGGTTTTTATTAAATGTATTTACTTCATTTTATAATTTATTTTACTTAGTTATTTTTTAAAATTGTATGTATTTATTTTTTATCAATATATTTTACTTAATACTGTTAATAAATAAATAATAAAAATAAGTAAATAAGTTCATTTAATAAAAACGTAAGTATATTAAATAATGAAGCAAACATATTAAGTTATTAATATATTTTAATTTAACTTAGTTATGTTACTTTAATTTTACTAGTTTTTAAAAAAATATTTATTTTAATTTTTATTAATATTTGTGACCCTGGACCACAAAATCAGTCTTAAGTATCACGGGTATATTTGTAGCAATAGTCAAAAATACATTGTATAGGTGAAAATAATCCATTTTTCTTTTATGCCAAAAATCATTAGGATATTTAGTAAAGATATTTTGTAACTTTTCTACTGTAAATATATCAAAACTTAATGTTTGATTAGTAATATGCATTGTTAAGAACTTCATTTGGACAATATTAAGCAAAGTAAGATTCCAGATTTTCAGATAGTTGTCCTGTCCTAACAAACCATACATCAATGGAAAGCTTATTCATTCAGCGAATAAATAAATAGATTTAATAACATTTAAGAAATGAAAAACAAACAAATAAATAAAAGTTTTCCCCCACACTTGTGTTTTAGAGGCGGGAGACTGTGTTTGTAGGATCAGGGGCGTCTTGTGTTTCTGTCTAAGCGCTTGTAGAGACTCGAGAGAGCGTGTGTTTTGACAGTCGTTAAACTGAAGCTGTCATGAATAATTAATCGTACACGTTTCAGCGGGAATTACGCAGCGGCACCTGGAGGATTCGCGCCCGCTCGTCTTGGAGTTCTGCTAATAAAAGTGCAGCTCCCGCTGATGGTTTTATAGGGTCGTAACGGGCTCGATTAGCCCCTCGTTTATGACTGTCCAACAGTTATAGGAAAAATATGAGCAAAATTAGTGCTGCTTGAGCTTTTATAACCTTTCATTGTGCTTTAAACAAACAGGTTGCACAGAATAAAATCTCCACAGAAACTTCAACGCACAGGTTTGGACGACAGATTTGTCCTTTTTGTTCAAACTACTACTGAACGATTCTGTGTTTTCCGATCAGATGCTCTCTGTCTTCTTCCTCGGTTAAAAAAACGCCCCGTTTGTCTTCATGGGACCAAAGTGCACTATTTTCCCATCTAATGGAAGCCCAGCAGTGATATTTTCTGCTGTTATTGTGCTTTTATCTGTAAGCCGGCGTGTCATTAGGCCTCTCTTTACGACCACGGCGCTGGCCGGCCCTCGTCAGATCCATAAACTACAGCCGCGTCAGCAAAGTTTAGTCATTAAGAGACATTTAAACGTAATTATTTATTGATAGCTCTTATGATTTACTCTCCGGGTGAATTTTTATGCGCCGTGTCTGCGCTGCGAGATTGGAGACGTGGCTTTACGGCCGTTTAAAGACCGCAGCGCTTGGGAGATTAGCATGTTAGCATCTGCTCTCAGCGCAGACGGAGATAAAACAGGAGGGTGTGGAAAGAGCTTTTAGCGCAAATGCTTCATCTTTAGCTCTTTGTCCTCGTGAAATCATCAGATCCCAAAATCAATTGGCTTTGTGTCATTTTTAAAGCAGCAGTTCACCCAAAAAAAGAAAGTAGTCACTCTCAAACCAAGCGAAAGAATTTTAGTGAATGGGTGCCGTCAGAATGAGAGCCCAAACAGCTGATAAACACATCACAATAATTCACAAGTAATCCACACCACTCCAGTCCATCAGTTCACATCTTGTGAACTCAAAGAATGTAATAAACATGTAAATAAAACATGTAATAAATAAATATAAAGTCAATACATAAATAAAATAAGTCAATACATTAAAATAATTAATAAGTGAAAAAATAAATGTAGGTATTCATTTTTTAATCAGATAAACCATGAAACTAATTATTAAACAGGTGTGAGTGAATAAATAAATAAATAAATAATATTTTGCTTATATACTTTGTTTTTAATCACATTTTTAAAACATTTTTCATTTCTAAACTTTTAGTATTTAATTATTCATTTCATTATTTTGTTTTATTAAATTTGTTTGTTTATTTATTCTCTTCATTATTTATTTATTTTTTTGTTTCATTATTTATTTTAAAATATTTCATTATTTATTTTGATACGAATTAGCCACTTCAGAAAATATGTACGATTTTTTCAGTAAGACTTACAAATTTGTACGTTTTCCCTAAATGTACAATTCGTATGATCGTCCACAAAATGTACAAATTTGTACGTTTTCCACAAAAACTACAAATTCAGAAGATTTTCCACAAATAGTACAAATTTGTACAAGCCAGGTCATACAAATTTGTACAAATTAGCCACCGCATAAAATATGTACGATTTTCCACAAAACTACAAATTCAGAGGAGTTCCACAAATAGTACAAATTTGTACAAATTAGCCACCGCATAAAATATGTAAGATTTTCCACAAAACATACAAATTCGTACAACCTTCCACAAAATGTACAAATTTGTACATTTTCCGCAAAACTACAAACTCTGAAGATTTTTCACAAATGGTACAAATTTGTAAAATTTTCCACAAAACGTACAAATTCGTACTAATTTGCCACCTCATAAAATATGTACGATTTTCCATAAAACATACAAATTTGTCAGATTCTCCACAAATCATACAAATTAGTGCGATTTTCCACAAAACGTACAAATTCATACGATTTTCCACAAAATGTACAAATTCGTACAATTTTCCACGAAACGTACGAATTCGTACTAATTAGCCACCTCAGAAAATATCTACGATATTCCATAAAACATACAAATTCGTGCGACTTTCCGCAAAACGTACAAATTTTTACGATTTTCAACAAATAGTACAAATGTGTACAATTTTCCGCAAAAATCACAAATTCGTACAAGCCAGGTCATACAAATTTGTATGAATTAGACACCTCGTAATTTTCCACAAAACTTACAAATTTATTTATTTTATTTATTCATTCTCTTTGTTATTTATTTATTATTTTTTTATATCTATCTATCTATCTATTTTAGAGGCTCTGTTTGTAGGATGGTTTATAGCATAATTTAGATGTTGAGCTGCTGTTGAGCTTAAATGTCAGTTTGTTTGGTAGAATATCTTAAGCTGCATTTGCTAAATAAATAAAAGTACATTTAATGTTGGTGTATATGAAATTATGACAAATATTCTTTAGATAAACAATTAAATGCTTTGTAATTTGGAGGTTTTATTAAACAGAGCATAAAAATTCTCTTTAAAATATGCCACATTAGCAGCAGCTAGTCATAAACTAGAATCTCTGTGTGTGCGACGCTCTCATACAAAGCTGTTATTTAAGAGTCAGTAATTAGATTGAAGTTGCGGTGTAAAGCACTCTATATCAAATTAATTGCAGCCATTAAGGCACGATTTCATGCAAAGTGAGGCTTTATTGTGCGTTTCACACGTGTGTGTTTGACTCGAGTCCCTGCGCTAACATTCGTCGGAGCGATGAAGATGAAGCCGCTGAGACGAGGCGGTTTATGAAACACATTTCGCTCATTTATTAGTTCGCACAGAGCAAGAGAGAGGCTGTATAGAGCTTGCTTTAGTGCTTGTCTGACGTTATCAGGCCCTGAGGTGCGTCTGATGTGATGCTTTCTGTTTCTGTTTGGTCCGGATGATTCTCAGTTTATTCAGGCTTCATACAGTCATTACACAGCTAACAGAGAATGTTCTCTCAACATTATGAACAAACGTTCTTCCAGTAACATCAATAGAATGTTTGTTTAGAGTCCTCTGATCTTTAATAATGTTCTCTAAATATTACCATAAATTATTATTTATACCTTGTTCATGGGATGTTTTTCTGAAATGTTTTAGTTGACATTCATCGAATGTTTTTAAATGTTACCACTTGTTTAAGAATATAATTTAAAAGTAACATTCCCATAATGTTTGTAAAATGATAAAATGGAATAGTCCTTGTTTTATTGATGCATGCAAATGGAAAATACGAAATATAACTAGATAAAAAAAGTTCGTCAAGACAAACTTTAAGTTGGCTTGAGAAAGCCGGACCAGAAAGTTTTTAAAAAGTTTGAAAAGTTTAAAAAGTTTTAAGTTTGATGGTTTTCAGTCTGAAATAGTTTGAAGTTTAAAGTAGATTTAAAAGGTTAAAGTTTGAATGCAGTCTGTCAGATAGATAGATAGATTTGCTAGCATGTTGCTAGCATGCTTTAACATGATAGGCAAGTTTTTAGCATGTTACTAGCATGTTTCTAGCATGATTAGCAAGTTGCTAGCATGTTTCTAGCATGATTAGCATGTTGCTAGCATGTTTCTAACACAATTAGCAAGTTGTTAGCATGTTACTAGCATGTTTCTAGCATGATTACCAAGTTGTTAACATGTTTTAGCATAATTAGCAAGATGCTAGCATGTTTCTAGCATGATTAACATGTTGCTAGCATGTTTCTAGCATGACTGACAAGTTGTTAGCATGTTTCTAGCATGATTAGCATGTTGCTAGCATGTTTCTAGCATGATTGGCAAGTTGTTAGCATGTTGCTAGCATGTTTCTAGCATGATTAACAAGTTGCTAGCATGCTGCTAACATGTTTTTAACATGATTAGCAAGATGCTAGCATGCTGCTAACATATTTCTAGCATGATTAGCATGCTGCTAGCATGTTTCTAACAAATAGCAAGTTGTTAACCTGTTGCTAGCATGATAATGAAGGTGCTACCATGTTTCTACCAAGATTAGCAAGTTGTTAGCATGTTGCTAACATGATTAGCAAGTTACTAGCATGTTTCAAGCATGATTTGTAGGTTGCTGACATGTTTTTACTATGATTAGCAGGTTGCTATCATGTTTCTAGCATGATTACCAATTTGTTAACATGTTTTTAGCATAATTAGCAAGTTGTTAGCATGTTTCTAGCATGATTATCAAGTTACTAGCATGATTCTAGTTGCTAGTCTTGTCTAGGTCGATAAATAGATTAGAAATATTAGAATGGACGTTTGAATGGATTAGAAATAGAACATAGAAGTGAAGCTTGATTGAGTCTCAAGGGATTCTGGGAGTTTAGATTTGAATTTTGTCAGTTGGAGTTTGAATAGTGTTGCTCATTTGAACATTCCGTCAATGTAAGTCTAAGGGATTTTTATGGTTTTTAATCTTTACTTTAATGAAAACTATAAGTCGGATCAGTTAGAAAAGAGACAGCACACGACGTCACATCAGTCTGAAGATCTGGGCTGAGTTTGGTGGTTCTAGCTTGAAAGCTCTAGGAGGAGATGCATTCAGAAATTTGGCTAAGAAGAATAATAATAAAACGCTTAATTAGCAGATCAGTAGGTTTTTTCTCAAGCCAGCCTAATTATTTATTGTATTCATTTAGTAAAAAAGCATTCTGGAGAACTTGACTTGTGCTGTATTTTATATGCAAATACCACTATTATCTCATGACCAATTCATACATAGTTTACAAGGTGGCTAATTCGTTCGAATTCGTACGACCTCACTCTTTGTAAGTTTTCTGTCATTGGCAGGTTTAGGGGCGGGGTTAGAGGTGGTCATTTGCATGAATTCCTACAGATTTGTACGGTTTTCCACAAAACATGCAAATTCCTACGATTTTTCACAAAACTGACAATTTCGTGCAAGTCAGATCATACAAATTTGTATGAATTAGCCACCTCATAAAATATGTACAATTTTCCATAAAACTTTGTACGAATTTGTACGATTTCCCACAAAATGCACAAATTCATACGAGCCAGATCATACAAACTTGTTAATTTTTCTGCAAAACCTAAAAATTTGTTAGATTTTCCACAAAATCTACAAATTCCTACGATTTTTCACAAAGCGTATAAATTCATACGAGCCAGGTCATATACAAATTTGTATGAATTAGCCACCTCATAAAATATGTACAATTTTTAACAAAACTTATAAATTCGTACAATTTTTTTTCCACAAAACGTACAAATGTGTTTGATTTTCCACAAAATGTACCAATCAGTTTTTTCACAAAACATACAAATTTGTTTGATTTTCTCCAAAATGTGTGAATTCCACAAAACCACCTCATAAAATATGTACAATTTTTTAACCAAACTTACAAATTAGTAAAAATTTTTTCTACAAAATGTACAAATTCATACGATTAACCGCAAAGCATATAGATTACCCACAATATATACAGATATACACAGATATACCCACAAAATCTACAAATTTGTACAATTTTCCAAAAAACTTACAACTTTGTTTGATTTTCCACAAACACTACAAATTTGTATGATTTTCCACAAAACATTCAAAATCCTACTATTTTTCAAAATGCATAAATTTGTATGAATTAGCCACCTCATGAAATATGTACAATTTATACATTATAATATTTGTACGATTTTCCACAAAATGCACAAATTCGTACAAGCTAGGTCATACAATTTTGTTAGATTTTCCGCAAAATGTACAAATTTGTAAAATTTTCCACAAAATATTTTAAAAACATGCAAATTTGTACAATTTTCTACAAAAATTTAAAATTTGTTTGATTTTCCACAAAACCACCATAAAATATGTACGATTTCCCACAAAACACTCAAATTTCATACGAGCCAGGTCATACAAATTTGTACAAATTAGCCACCCCATTAAATATGTGTGATTTCCCACAAAACATACAAATTTGTTTGATTTTCCACAAAAACTGCAAATTTGTATGATTTTCAACAAAACGTAGAAATTGTTTTTTCAACAAAACATACAAATTTGTTAGATTTTCCACTACACGTGCAAATTCCTACTTTTTTTCCTAAATTCATACGAGCCAGGTCATAAACAAATTTGTACAAATTAGCCACCTCATAAAATATGTACAATTTTTGACAAAACTTACAAATTCGTACAATTATTTCTACAAAACGTACAAATTTGTTTGATTTTCCACAAAAAGTACAAATTTATATGACTTTCCACAAAATGTACAAATTGATTTTCCACAAAACAATACAAATGTGTTTGATTTTCCACAAAACATGAAAATCCTACTATTTTTCACAAAATGCATAAATTTGAGTCAGGTCATGTAAATTTGTATGAATTAGCCACCTCATGAAATATGTACAATTTTTCACAAAACAAACAAATTCGTACGATTTTCCACAAAATGTGTTTCCACAAATTTGTAAAATATTTCGCAAAACAAATGTACAAACTTGTTCGATTTTCCACAGAACATACAAGTTCGTATGAGCCAGGTCATACGAATCTGTATGAATTAGCCACCTAGTAAAATATGTACGAATTGCTGTGAGACTGGGTTGGCAAATACTGGGAACGTTGTTAAAGCTTTGACAAACGTTTGTCAAGGATCTCTCAAAGTTATGAACAAACATTCAGCAAGTACTGTTAGAGTAATTGTTCAGAGTTGTCTGCTCGTTATATAATATTCGTAAAATATTAGCTCAAAAAACATTATTTATACATCATTCATGGAATGTTTTTTCCCCTGAAACATTTTAGTTGGATGTCCATCTTATGTTCTTTAAATGTTGCTACTTGTTTCAGAGAACATTCAGAAGTAACATTCCCTTAATGGTTGCGAAAATGGAATGTTCCCTTAAGAGAAAATCAAGAAATAACTGAATAGGGACATAAGAGAAACATTCTTAGAACATATTTTTATAGAACATTCATTCAGAGCTGTCTGGTCTTTAATGTTCTCCAAATTTTATATATCATTGAAGTTGCCTTAAAACCCAAGTAAACAAGCCAAAGTCTAATGTTATTGAATGGAGAACATAAGGTGTGTTGCTTGCTTATTAGGTTAAAGAGTAAAGATAACCAGCTAGTTCACTGGAATAATGGCATGCGGTTTTTTAAAAGCCTGCTAAAAATGAAATCCAATTAAAAGAGAATGCTTAAACGTTGGAAAAATATTGGTTTATTTTGACAGAATAAAGCAATAACACAGAAGAGTGTTTTTATGACAGCTGTATCATATTAAGTGCCTTATACTGTAGAAGTACACACAATCTCCAGTGCATTATTGATTTTATAAGTTGCCAACAACAGCAATATGACAAAATATCCAATAAACGGTGCAGAATGAACCGCGCAGAGATCCGCCTGCAGACACGCCGCTCCGTCCTTATCAAGGTTAACAAAGCAATCAAATCAATCTCACAGCGATCCGGCCATAAAAGGAAAGATCCCATTTAGCGGCGTGTGATTTGTCTCATACAGTACAGCACTGTTTCTGATCAATGACACAGCAGCAGAACGGGTCAGGCTTTATGAAGGAAGCCGCTTAAACACGCGTCATCCATCAGCGCAGTCAATGACACACCCAGAGACACCAGAGAGGCTTTTTATTAGTCTAATATTAATTCAGTTTTCAGATCCACTTCATTTTTGTATGGTTTACAAGTGTATATATAAAAGTAATACATTATATTTAATATTATTTATATTAAATTTTTATATTAAATTTTTACTTTTTTTAATTTAAGTGTAGGCTTTCTTTGTTTTTTGTTTTTTTATTGTGCTTTAAAATTAAAAACTATTTGCATTTTTTTTTGCATATTATTGTTAATAGTCACTTATACAGACCATACGTTATTAAATTATATTTAAAACAAAACATTAAATATAATCTTTGTCCAAATAAGTTGACAGCTTATTTTTACTGCCAGTTTTAGCAGATCAAAAAGGGTCTTTATGTAGTCAAAACATGGCTCAGTTTTTTTTTCCAAAGCAGAAATCAATCATAACATCCTCAGAAACACACAGAGGTCACCAGAGGTCATCTGTGTGTTTCACGCTGCACTTAAAACCCCTGAAACAAAGAGAGAATCGCGTCTGTGTTTCTGATTTTGTAATTAAACGGCGAGCAGATCGTGGAGTCTCATTACCCATCTGTAGGGCAGGTTACTGACGCACATTTATCCATAAGAGATGGAGTTTATGCATTGGTTAACTGAGATTTTAATGACTAGACCTGTCTAATGCCAAATCGTTTACGCTGCGGTGCACAGAGGACAGAGACGAGCTGGAGAATGATCATGTTTCTGTGATGCTCTTTCATTTGGCTGAATCATCTGAATTTTTCCCTTCATACTGAAAATTATAGTCAACATGAAATGATCTTTACAAACTCTTTGACTTCTGCTCTCTGATGTTTTTCTGAATCAAAGTTTTTAACAGTAAAAATATAAGAAACATTTGCTACTTGAAATAAAATATATGTATATATAATGAACAGACAGATTGATAGATAGATACTGTAGATAGATATACATTTTATGACTCTGGACCACAAAACCTAAGTATCACAGGTATATTTGTAGCAATTGCCAAAAATACATTGTACGGCTAAAAATTATCGATTTTTCTTTTATGCCAAAAATCATTAGGATATTAAGTAAAGATCATGTTCCATTAGGATGTTTTGTAAATTTCCTACTGTAAATATATCCAAACTTAATTTTTGATTAGCAATATGCATTGCTAAGAACTTCATTTGGACAACTTTAAAGGCGATTTTCTCAGTATTTTGATTTTTTTGCACCTTCAGATTCCATACATTCAAATAGTCGTATCTTGGCCAAATATTGTCCTGTCCTAACAAACCATACATCAGTGGAAAGCTTATTTATTCATGATGTATAAATCTCAATATCAAAAAATTAACCCTTATGATTGGTAAAATAAATAAATAAATAAATAAAAGTAAAAATGATTCAAATATTTTCAGCTAGTTGCCATGTATATATATATATATATATATATATATATATATATATATATATAGTTACAATTAAAAACTACACATTTGTATGATTGTTCACAAAATATATAAAATTGTTAGATTTGTTAGACTAAATGTGCAAATTCTTACGATTTTTCACAAAGCATATAAATTCGTACGAGCCAGGTCATAAACAAATTTGTACGAATTAGCCACCTCATAAAATATATAAAATTTTCCACAAAACGTACAAATTCATACATTTTTTTTCTACAAAACGTACAAATTCATACGATTTTCTGCAAAATGTACAAATTTGTTTGAATTTCCACAAATTGTAAAAAATTTGTACGATTTTCCACAAAAACTACACATTGTATATTTTTCCACAAAACGTACAAATTGTTTTTCCACAAAACATGCAAATTTATTCGATTTTCCAATAAACATGTAAATTCCTAAGATTTTTCGCAAAGCGTATAAATTCCAGGTCATAAGCGAATTTGTACGAATTAGCCACCTCATAAAATATGTACAATTTTTAACAAAACTTACAAATTCGTACAATTTATTTCTACAAAAGGTACAAATTCATACAATTTTCTGCAAAAACTACACATTTGTATATTTTTCCACAAACGTACAAATTGTTTTTCCACAAAACATACAAATTTGTTCAATTTTCCACTAAACGTGCAAATTCCCTACGATTTATTGCAAAGCGTATAAATTCCAGGTCATAAGCGAATTTGTACAAATTAGCCATCTCATAAAATATGTACAATTTTTAACAAAACTTACAAATTTGTACAATTTATTTCTACAAAACATACAAATTCATATGATTTTCCGCAAAACGTACAATTCGTTCAATTTTCCACAAAATGTACAGATTTGTACAGTTTTCATAAAACATACAACTTTGTTTGATTTTTCACAAAATGTACAAATTTATACGAATTTCGGCAAAACGTACACATTTGTATCATTTTCCACAAAACGTGCAAATTCCTACGATTTTTCACAAAGCGTATAAATTTGTACGAGCCAGGTCATAAACAAATTTGTATGAATTAGCCACCTCATAAAATATGTACAATTTTCCACAAAATGTACCAATTTGATAAATTTTTTTTTCTACAAAACGTACAAATTCATACAATTTTTTCTACAAAACGTACAAATTTGTTCGATTTTCCGCAAAATGTACAAATTTGTTTGATTTTCCACTAAACATGCAAATTCCTACGATTTTCACAAAGCGTATAAATTCCAGGTCATAAGCGAGTTTGTACGAATTAGCCATCTCATAAAATATGTAAAATTTTAAACAAAACTTACAAATTCGTACAATTTATTTTACAAAACATACAAATTCATGCGATTTTCCGCGAAACATATAAATTTGTTAGATTTTCACAAAATAAAATAATTTCAAAATGTTAACAAAAATTATAATAGTATAAATATAATAAAATTTGTTATACTATTATACTATTCTAATAAAAATTATAATAGTATAATAGTATAACACAAATTATAATAGCATTATGCAGTGAGAAATAATAAAGGAGTGACACCAGAAATGAGCATTTATGAAAAGGTAAACTATAATTTCATACAGTTATATAGCTGATGTTGACTATAATGGTTCTGCTGATGGTAGAAATTAAATCTAGTTTCAGTATGTCAGAAAGTGTTTGTGGTTCATACGTCTTACAAGACATCTTGCATCTATCTGCTGTTGTCTTTTCATGTGTGTGTTTGTTGTGCATCAATTTATGCACCAGATTTTGGGAAAACCAAGTGATTTCTGCTCTGCTTTAGACTCTTAAAGGATTGATAGTGTTTAATTGTGTGAATGTGTTGCTGTATTATTGATGACAGTATTTATATGGAGGTCGGCAAGTCAAACAGGTTGAGAGTCGCTGTGTTAGATGTTCACTTGCACACTCTTCTGCTTCTGGAGACTCGAGGTTCAGATCCTCTGCTGTGGATCATGATGCTGAGTTTTGCACGGGTGAGCACTTTTGCTTCTGAAAATTTCTTTTCACATCCATTTCTGTTTGTTTTGGTCACGCTGGAAACTTCCGCCGGAGTCGTGAATGTCATAAGCCCCGTCGCAGACCAAATATCTGCTTAAGTTATGAGTTTCATTGCGAAGGGTTGCCATAGCGATCAGCCGCTCCTTCAGACGGATGTGGGAGGAAAGAGAGATGGATAGAAGCTCATAAGATAGGGATTTAATTGCTTTGGGTTGCCATGGCAGGACAGTGAGATTGGGCGGGTTCCTCATGATTTCATGCATATGTTTGATATGAGAGGAGGTTATGAGGGTTACGACGGATTTTTTCATAAGAGCAGATACAAAACAAAGAAAGAAGCTACGACTTTATGCACCGTCACACTCTTTAAGTCTCTTGTTAAGTTGGCTTGAGAAAGCCAACGGATCTGCTATTTAAACTTTTAATTATTCTTCTTCTGATCCAAAATATAAACACTATCTTCTAGAGCTTTCAGACTAAAACCACCAAACTCAGTCCACACCTTCAGACTGGTCTGACTCGGTGTGCTGTATCTTTTCAGACTGATCCGCCTTACAGTTTTCATAAACCAGACCATCAAAACCACCAAAAATCCCATAGACTTACATTGACGGAATGTTCAAATGAGCAACACTATTCAAAGACGACTCCCAGTTCACAAGTTGTAATTACAAGTTCTACGAGGATGTGAACGCTTTTTACAAGTTGGAATCTCGTAATTACGGGAATTCCGATATGGCGTGAACGCACCTTAACATGCTAATCATGCTAACAACATGCTAATAGCATGCTAATCATGTTAGAATCATGTTAGCAACATGCTAATAAAATACTAATCATGGTAGAATCATGCTAGTAACATGCTAATCATGCAAGAATCATGCTAACAACATGCTAGTAACTTGTTAATCATGCTAGCAACATTCTAGTAACCTGCTAATGATGGTAGAAACATGCTAATCATGTTTATCACGTAAGAACCATGCTAGAAACATGTTTGTAACTTGTTCAATATGTTAGAAGCATGTTAGTAACATGCTAATCATGCTAGAGTCATGCTAGCAACATTCTAGTAACTTGCTTATAATGCTAGTAACATGCTAATCACGTTAGAATCGTGCTAGCAACATGCTTGTAACTTGTTAAATATGTTAGAAACATGTTAGCAATATGCTAATAATGTTAGAATCATACCAGCAACATGTTAATAACATTTTAATCATGATAACAACATGCAAATCATGCTAAAACATGCTAGTAACTTGCTAATTGTGCTAGAAACATGAAAGCAACATGCTAGTAACTTGCTGTTAGAAACACGGAAACACGTTACCAACATGCTAATCATGTTAGAATCATACTAGCAACATGTTAGTAACTTGTTAAATATGTTAGAAACATGTTAGCAACATGCTAACCATGTTACAATCATACAAGCAATATGCTAGTAACATGCTAATCATGCTATCATCATGCTAATAACATGTTAATTATGCTAGAAAACATGCTGGCAATATGTTAACGACATTGTAGTAACTTGTTAATCATGCTAGAATCGTGTTAGCAACATGCTAATAACATGGTAATCATACTAGAAACATGCTTATCATGTTAGAATCATGCTAGCTAAATGCTAGTAACTTGCTAAATATGTTAGAAACACATTAGCAACATGTTAATCATGTTAAAATCATTCTAGCAACATGCTAATCATGCTATCAACATGCTAGAAACATGTTAGCATCTTGCTAATCATGGTAGTGACATGCTAGGAACATGCTAAATAATGCTAGCAACATGTTAAATCATACTAATGACATGTTTCTAATGACAACACTTTTTACAAGTTGGAATCTCGTAATTACTGGAATTCCGATATGGTGTGAACGCACCTTAACATGCTAATCATGCTAATAACATGCTAATCATGCTAGAATCATGTTGGCAACATGTTAATAAAATACTAATCATGTTAGAATCATGCTAGTAACATGCTAATCATGCAAGAATCATGCTAACAACATGCTAGTAAGTTGTTAATCATGCTAGCAACATTCTAGTAACCTGCTAATGATGGTAGAAACATGCTAATCATGCTTATCACGTTAGAACCATGCTAGCAACATGCTTGTAACTTGTTAAATATGTTAGAAACATGTTAGCAACATGCAACATGTTAGTAACATGCTAATCATGCTAGAGTCATGCTAGCGACATTCTAGTAACTTGCTTATAATGCTAGTAACATGCTAATCATGTTAGAATTGTGCTAGCAACATGCTTGTAACTTGTTAAATATGTTAGAAACATGTTAGCAACATGTTAATCATGTTAGAACCATACCAACAACATGTTAGCAACATTTTAATCATGCTAGAAACATGTGAATCATACTAAAACATGCTAGTAACTTGCTAAATATGTTAGAAACACGGAAACACGTTAGCAACATGCTAACCATGTTACAATCATACTAGCAATATGTTAGTAACATGCCAATCATGCTATCATCATGCTAATAACATTATTATGCTAGAAAACATGCTGGCAATATGTTAACGACACGGTAGTAACTTGTTAATCATGCTAGAATCGTGTTAGCAACATGCTAATAACATGGTAATCATGCTAGAAACATGCTTATCACGTTAGAATCATGTTAGCAAATTGCTAGTAACTTGCTAAATATGTTAGAAGCACATTAGCAACATGTTAATCATGTTAAAATCATGCTAGCAACATGCTAATCATGCTATCAACATGCTAGCAACTTGCTAATCATGGTAGTGACATGCTAGGAACATGCTAAATAGTGCTAGCAACATGTTAAATCATACTAATGACATGTTAATTCACATTAAATCAAGCTAGCAACATGCTAATTAATGCTAAATCATGTTAGCAACACAGTTAAACTATGCTAAATCATGCTAGCAACATGCTGACTCATGCTAGAAACATGTTCCCACTTTCTCCCAAACTTCAATTCCAAAAATTATATTTAAACTTTAAGCTTTTCAAAGTTATTTCAAACTTTCAGACAAGACTTTCTCAAGCCAACTTCAAAGTTTGTCTGCAAACTTTACTCATCTAGTTTTAGATCATAATGCTGTGCTGTTTGTAATACTGGCTGCTGATTGGCTACTCAGGCGCCAGTCAAAGGATTAGGCCCCACCCATTTTCATTTTCCAGTTGAAATTGTGAAATTGACGTTTGTTTTTTAATCATTGCTTTCAGATGTTGAAGTTCATCTAGAGCGTCTAGAAATGCCTTCAGCAGTTTTTCGACATTATGCTTCCTGTCGTAAGAATAAAATATAGCAAGAAGTCTAAATGAACCATAAAGAAGCATAAAGATCATTTATATTCATTTTAAGTCACTTGACCCACAGCGGGAAACAAAACATCAAATCACAGAAAAATAGGCTGAGTTTAAAATAGACAAACGTTTACTGAGACTCTTGTAATAAATGTTTTTTTCTCTTTTTTTCTGTTGCCTTCACAGCAGGAAGTGCAGGGGACTTTTATCTGGAGTCAGCCATGTTGAGTGGATCTGAGTCAGTTTGAGTTGCACATTTAATACTGAACTTTACAGATGACAAACGCAGGACTGGTGAGTGAAATCCTTGTTTTTTTTTCTGTTGCTCAGGTGGAAATGTTTTTATTTTTGAAGGATCTTTAGATGACATTTTGAGATCAGATTAATATGTTTGCACCAGTGTTATTTTAGCATCACTGATATACTATTAGAGTTTTTGTTACTATTTTGCATTATATTGTAATTTGAATATTTTACAGTTCATATTTTAATTTTAGTTTTTGGGATTTTTTGTTTTTGTCCTTTTTTTATTACTTTTTAAAATGTCTATTTAATTCTAGTTTTAGTTATTTTAGTACTTCAACTTAAATTAAACAGTAGTAATTTTTAATGGTTTATAGTTTTAGTTAATAATAACACTCTTTTGCACAATGTACACTACCAGTCAAACGTTTTTGAACAGCAAGATTTTTTAATATGTCTTTTGCTCACCAAGCCCGCATTTAGTAAATATAGTAAATATTTTTACTATCTAAAATAACTGTTTTCTATTTTAATATTTATTAAAATGTAATTTATTTCTGTGATCCAAGCTAAATTTTCAGCATCATTACTCCACTGTCACATGATCCTTTAGAAATCATTCTAATATCCTGATTTTCTGCTCAAGAATTTATGATTATTATTATTATTATAAATATTTAAAACAGTTGAATGTGTTTTTATGTTTTTAAGGATTCTTTGAGGAATGGAAAGATCCAAAAATCAGCATTTATCTGAAAAGCAGTTCTTTTGTAACATCAAAAGTGATGATAAAGACATTAATAATGTTAAAAAAGATTTCTCTTTCAGATAAATGCTGTTCTTCTGAACTTTCTATTCATCAAAGAAACCTGAAAAAAGTCTGCTCAGCTGTTTTCAACATAATAATAATAATAATAATAATAACAGAATAATAACAGAATAGTAGAATGATTTCTGAAGGATCATGTCACTCTGAAGACTGGAGTAATGATGCTGAAAATTCAGTTTTGAAATCACAGGAATAAATTACATCTTAAAATATATTAAAATAGTAAACAGTTATTTTAAATAGTAAACATTTTATTTAATAACTAATTATCTAACAATCATAAAAGCAGTAATGTTTACTTTAATTTCACTCTGTTTAGACTCTGTTGTGTTGAGTTTGGGTGCCATTTGTTTTCATTGCGATCATCTGACAGATGAGATCAGACGCTGAGATCTCATTTCCTTACTGAAGCAGGAAATGCAGGAAATCACTGCTGATCAGAGCGTCACTCACTTCCTGCACAGACTCATAATCGCATCACATGCAGATCTGAGCTCGAGCGATGACGGGAGACGTCACCGATACCATCACTGCGCATCTCGTGTTGTTTAACTAATTGAAGTTAATCAGAGGATGCGGCTGCATTTGACAAACGGCCCGAGTGGCTTTAGTTCGTTTAGAACACCTCCGCATTTTCTAATTAGCAATTAGTGGACGGGGCTCTGTGTGAATTATGTGTGACAGCTCATTAGCAGCACTTCATTACTGTTTGTGTGGACTGTGATTTATTAGTTTTAAAACCTGAAACTGAAGCCTGTGAATCAGAGTGAAAATATTTAGCCGTGTTTACTAAGTCAAGATCATACACTGCAAAAAATGATTTTTTGTTTTGTTTTCTAATACAAATATCTAAACACTCCTAAATCAAGATACATTTACTGGAGAAGCAAAATTACTTATAAAGCCTTTTTTCCCCTCTTTCTCTATTCTGCTACATTCAAGTCTAATGCACCTCATTATATATTCTACTCAACTGACCCTATGCAAAAACCTGCCTCCTTAGTTACTGTTGCTATGTCTGACAAACAGTGCCACTCTCACTGTACGCATCATGTTCTCACACAGTGAAAAATACATTGCGGAACAAAGAGGAAATTGACAACAGGCCAACAGACGAGACCTCAGCTTTAAAATGTTGTAATTTTTAAAGAAATTCAAACAATAAATACAGTTTTGTGGCTCTTTAATGTCGTGACAGATCACTGTATTGCCTTATTATTAGATTAGTTGACACATTAACTGATCGTCTTTTCTTCGTTACTTGCAAGCATTAAAAAAACATGAATTAACATCAGAACATATTTTATCTCACCCGCGGAAAGACGTCAATACACACATTTTCAAGTTTAAGTGTACTGAAGTTAATCTACTCTTCTGACTTCTGTACGTAACACCCATTACATACTCCAATCTACTATTCTATTCTATTCTATTCTGTTGTATTCTATTCTACTCTACTCTACTCCATTCTTCTCTGTTGTTCCCTTTTATACTCCATTCTACACTATTCAACTCTAATATATTCAATTCTATTGTATTCTACTATTTTATACACCATTCTACTTCATTCAGTTCTAAAATACTACATTCTACACTAGTCTACCCTTTTATACTCCACTGTACTCTATTCGTCTCTTTTCTTCTATTCTCCATTTTATGCTATTTAACTCTAATATACTCTATTGTACTAAATCCTGGCCTTTTATACTCCATTGTAATCTGCTTTACTGTATTATGCTACTTTAGTATGCTCCACTTTACTTTTTGTGCCATTCTAATCTATTCAATTCTAATGTACTTCATTCTACTCTATTTGGCTGTAATATAATAAATTCTACGCTGTTCTATACTTTTATACTCTATTCTACGATGTTCTTTATGCTTTAGGTTCTTGTTCTTTATGCTATATTCTATTCTGCTAAATTCTACTTATACCTAATTATATCTAATTATACTCCATTCTACTTTATACATCTCTGTTCTTCTCTTTTATACTCTGTTCTGCTCTGTTCAACTTTAATAATCTCTATTTCTACTCTGTTCTGCAGTTTATACTGCATTCTACTATGTTCTACTATTTTATGCTACTCTAAAATAACCCATTTCACTAAATTCTACTCTGTTCTACCCTTTTATCCATTTTATGTTCTACTCTTTTATGCCACTCTAATATACTCCATTTTTTATATTCTACTGTTTCCCCATATACAACATTCTACTGTTCAACTCTAATATACTCTATTCTACTCTATTCAACTCTAATGTACTCAATTTCATTAAATTCTACTCTATTCTGCATCTTTATACTCCACTCTACTATGTTCTACTCTTTTATGCTACTCTATAATATACTCCACTTTATTATATTATTATACTATTAATACTATTTAACTCTAATATACTCTATTCAACTCTCATTTACCCCATATCACTAAATACTACTTTATTCTGCCATTTTATACTCTGTTCTACTATGTTCTATTCTTTTATGCTACTCTAATATAGTCCATTTGACTAAATTCTACTCTATTCTACACTTTTCTCCATTCTATGTTCTACTCTTTTATGCTAATTTAATGATCTAATATACTCCACTTTATTATATTAGACTCTATTCAACTCTAATATACTCTATTCAACTCTAATATACTCAATTTCACAAACTTCTACTCTATTCTACCGTTTTATCCATGCTATGTTCTACTCTTTTATGCTACTCTAATATACTCCATTTTATTATATTCTGCTCTGTGCTATCCCGTATACACAATTCTACTCTATTCTGCTCTATTTAACAAATATACATTTCAATAAATTCTACTCTATTCTGCATTTTTATACTACGTTCTACTATGTTCTACTCTTTTATGCTGCTGTAATATAATACATTTAATTATATACTATTCTGTGCTACCCTGTATACACCATTCTACTCTATTCAATTCTAATATTCTGTATTCTACTCTATTAAACTCTTAATATACTCCATTTTACTAAATTCTACTCTATTCTACACTTTTATCCAGTCTATGTTCTACTCTTTTATGAACCTCTAATATAATCCATTCTACTAAATTCTACTTTATTCTACCCTCTAATACTCCATTTTACTTCATAAAGTTTTAATATACTAAAGTCTGTTCTACCCTCTTTAACTCTATTGTGCTTTAACTCTAATATACTCCATTATACTACATTCTACTCTATTCTACCCTTTTATACTCCATTTTACTTTATTCAGTTCTAATATACTAAAGTCTGTTATACCCTTTTAAACTATACTGTACTTTATTTAACCACTGTACTCTATTTTTTCAGTTCTTCTATTTTATTTTCCATTCTACTCTATTCAACTCTAATATACTACATTCTGTTAAATCCTACCCTTTTATACTTTATTTTATTCTGTTATACTATTTAATGGTACTGTAGGCTCTATTCTATTCTATTCTATTCTATTCTATTCTATTCTATTCTATTCTATTCATACCTGATCCTTCTGTTGTTCTCTTTTTGTAGTCTTTTTTACTCCTTTATGCTACTCTAGTATACTCCATTTTGCTATATTCTGCTATCTTCTACACTTTTATACTCCATTTTATTCTTCTATACTATTTAATGGTACTGTAGGCTCTATTCTATTCTATTCTATTCTATTCTATTCTATTCTATTCTATTCTATTCTATTCTATTCTATTTATACCTGATTCTTCTGTTCTTCTTTTTATACTGTTTTACTCCTTTATGCTACTTTAGTATACTCCATTTTGCTATATTCTACCCTTTTATACTCCATTCTACTCTACCCAACTCCAATGTACTCTATTTGAGACTAATATAATCCATAAAATCTACTCTGTTCTACACTTTCATACTCCTTTCTACTATGTTGTACTCTTTTATACTACTCTACTCAACTCTAATATACTCTATTCTCTTTTATACTCTTTACTCTATTTAATATACTCCTTTGTACTAAATTCCAAACAAGACAAAAATGCAGAGTAATCATGTTTTGCGATGTAACTTCATTGTGAAAATCTTGCTTTGTTTTGAAAGATGGTGCTGATTTAATTAAGTGATTACAGAAACACTCTGATTAATCACATCTTTCCTTCAGACTATGAGGCATTATTAACATAAATGACTATTATAAGTTTGACTCCTCTGGTTTTATCTGCATAAGATATATTATGACTGATAATGCGAAAATTTCATTTAGTGTAATGGTGTGTTATGTCGTCTTTATGGTTTATTAAATCATGCAGTAATCAACATCTCAGCAGGTTTTCAGGTCAGTAGTTTTATAGTTGATCTGGTCTAATTGTTTTCAAACGGCTGTGATAATCTGCTTCTGTTTCCACTGGTGTTTTACGGCAGATGAGTCTCAAATCACGTCTGGATATCAGCGAGGAGCTTGTTGAACAACAGCTGGAAATGACAGATATTCACCTGCCTCAGTGTGAGCGTGTCATATCGATTCCCGACCCGATAAATTCGGTGTCTGACCTCTGCCAGCGCAGTCGATGCTCTTATCAGCCCATCGCTCCTGTGCCAGTCCAGACGGAGAAACAATGCGCTCGGCTCTCGTCTTATCGTAGCTCCGGCTGTCAGTGGACGGCCATCCGGTATCTGTCCTGCCGTGGTGGAGCTGATGAACGGCTCTGGCCTCGTGTCGTGCTGATAAACCCACAGCTCGGCTTTGGCTACAGAAGAGCTCCTGCAGCAGAATGGATTAGGTATCGATCTTAACAATCCTGAGATTGAGTTATTATTTTTTCCAATGTCATTACATCAGGATGATGGAAGTGGCCGCACCAGTGGGAGATTTTGATTCCCAGTGGCTCGCCTCTTTAAAAATTCAAGAAAAGAGCTAGTTTGAGTTCAGGTTTAATCACAGCGGAGAATAGATGTGTTAAAGGACTACACTCTAAAAAATAAGGGGCTTTTTGCAGCGATGCTTTAGAAGAACCATGTATGGTTCCCAAATGACCGGTTTGAATGTAGAAATAATAATCAAGTTTTTAAAGAGACACACAACAACACAGTCAATTAATTACTACACTGACCAAAATCATAAACGCAACACTTTTGTTTTTGCCTCCATTTTTCATGAGCTGAACTCAAAGATCTAAGACTTTTTCTATGTACACAAAAGGTCTGTTTCTCTCAAATATTGTTCACAAATCTGTCTAAATCTGTGTTAGTGAGCCGAGATAATCCATCCACCTCACAGGTGTGGCATATCACGATGCTGATTAGACAGCATGATTATTGCACAGGTGTGCCTTAGGCTGGCCACAGTAAAAGGCCACTCTAAAATGTGCAGTTTTATCACACAGCACAATGCCACAGATGTCGCAAGTTTTCAGGGAGTGTGCAACTGGCATGCTGACTGCAGGAATGTCCACCAGAGCTGTTGCCCATGAATTGAATGTTCATTTCTCTACCATAAGCCGTCTCCAAAGACGTTTCAGAGAATTTGGCAGTACATCCAACCGGCCTCACAACCGCAGACCACGTGTAACTACACCAACCCAGGACCTCCACATCCAGCATCTTCACCTCCAAGATCGTCTGAGACCAGACACCAGCTGCTGCAACAATCAGTTTGCATAACCAAAGAATTTCTGCATAAACTGTGAGAAACCATCTCAGGGAAGCTCATCTGCATGCTCGTCATTCTCATCGGGGTCTCGACCTGACTGCAGTTCGTCGTCGTAACCGACTTGAGTGGGCAAATGCTCACATTTGATGGCGTCTGGCACTTTGGAGAGGTGTTCTCTTCATGGATGAATCCCGGTTTTCACTGTACAGGGCAGATGGCAGATGGCGTGTATGGCGTCGTGTGGGTGAGCGGTTTGCTGATGTCAATTATGTGGATCAAGTGGCCCATGGTGGCGGTGGGTTTATGGTATGGGCAGGCGTATGTTATGTTATGAGCACAGGTGCATTTTATTGACGGCATTTTAAATGCACAAAGATACCGTGACGAGATCCCGAGGCCCATTGTTGTGCCATTCATCCACGACCATCACCTCATGTTGCAGCATGATAATTCACGGCCCCATATTGCAAGGATCTGTACACAATTCCTGCAAGCTGAAAACATGTCAGTTCTTGCATGGCCAGCATAATAGGCCAGAATTAGGCCTTTTGTGTACACAGAAAAAGTCTTAGATCTTTGAGTTCAGCTCATGAAAAATGGGAGCAAAAACAAAAGTGTTGCGTTTATAATTTTGGTCAGTGTAGATACTGTTTCTCAGCTCAGTGTTGCCGAATCTCATTGATTTTCGTGTGTTGAGCGTCTCATGGGCTCTACAGTGTAAATCTGCCTGGAGGTCAAACCTTTAACATTAGCATAATGCTAAAGGCAGTGACTTCCTGTCATGATGATGTGTGATACTCACATATCGGCCTTCATTTAAGTATCTGTCCTTATGCTTTCATGCTAAGATGTGTCAGTGTGAAATATGAGGCGTGAGTGCAGCTCATGGACTGAATGAACGACAGGTGTAGAAGCTGTCAGTCACACGCTCCTGCTTGTTTAGGGACGTTGTTTTAATGCGCTGGAGCAATAATTCAGCATTTGCTCATTGATTTACTGTTAGCTGTGATTATGGTGACATTTAATGATTTAACACGCATTGATTTTACTCCTTATCAGCTGTAATCAGAGACACAAATTCAATGAAGGGATTTAATGAAAACGTATTACAGAAATATTGTCATGGTTTGTTGTCTGTGTAATTCATGATTTCTGTGTAATATTTTTGAATTAATGCTTGTTCTGTTTACTAAGCAAAGGATTGCTATTGCTGAGGGTTAGTGTTAGTTTTCCGAACAAACCTCTAACCTTTGTTTCTGGCTTCTAATAATCTACTTTATGTGCACTGTGTGCACAAAGACAGTAAACATTTAATGCAAAAAAGAAAAAAATAGTCCCTCAGTATTTTTGTCTTGTTTTCCAGTCCAAATATCTACATTTTCTAAAATTAGGATACTTTTACTTTAGACTGAAGATATTAATAAGAAGATAATAAAAGTTTACAAAAACAAAAATTCTCACAATTCAGTGAGAGTTTTTTTAATTATTGTAGTTCTGAGTTTATATCTCACAATTCTGTTTTTTTTCTCAGAATTGCAAAATATTAACTCAGAATTCTGAGAAAAAGTACAAATTTGCAATTGCAAGAAAAAAGTCAGAATTGTACTATAAAAAGCATTTGCATTTATAATTCTGTATCAGAAACAAAAAGCAATAATTACATGATTGCAATGTATAAAAATGATATATTTTCACATTTCAGCATTTTTCCAGGGTTAGTACAAGGTGCTTAAAGTGCTAAAAGCATTTGAATTTGACTTTTTGAAATTTAAGGCCTGGAAAATCCTTGAAAATATCAATATTCCTGAAGAGGTAGCCTTCTTAAAAAATGCTTGAATTATTAAAAGACAATGTATCTATGAAATGTGTTTAATTTTGCATAAGCACGTATCTTTTCACACAACATTAAAAAACATACCCTTTTCACTAATTTCAGTTAATGTCAGAAAACTAATTTTATTAGTATATTTTTATTTTATCTGTGTTTCTTTTTTTTTTTTTTTTAAGAATTTGAAATAGAAGAAGTGAGATCTCTGAAGTCCTTAAAAAAAAAAAGTGTTTGAATTAGTGCTTGGAATTTCATTTTACAGTATTTGTATGAACCCTGTTTTTCTCTGAATTGCATGGAAAAAAAGTTTGACCTGTGAGATCGAAAGAAAAGAAAGAAATTTTGCATTGTGTTTGTTGATTCCAGTAGTTTTGTGCACTTGTTTGCATAAATATAGCATGTGAATGCAACAGTAAAAAAAGCGAAAAAAAAAAAAAAACAACAGTATAACTTTTCTCTTCCTTTGCATTTTGAGAGATGAGACTTTTGCTTTTATAAATGCAGTTATTGTTAGTAAGAGCCACAGAAAGCATTTTGAATCTCATTTGCAGTGTGAGGCTGCTGTTCATTTCAACTTTTTTCAGCAAAGTATTTGCTAATAAACTGGTGCAGCTCTCTAAAGGAGGAACACGGAGTCACGTCTGCACAGACCGTGGATAATTTACCAAGACAATTGGAAGAATGAAATATTGTGCATGCAGGGCTTTATCAAAGTAGAGTTTTGCATAAAACATTTATGCATTTGGCAGGTGCTTTTATCCAAAGTGAATTGATATAAGCCTTACATTTTTATTCCGTTAGTGTCTTCAATGAGAGAGCTGAACCCATGACTTTTCATTTGCAAATTTTACACTTCTTGATGCATCACATCATTTAGTGAAGAACTAGATTTGTTGTCAGTAAAAGTAATATTTACACTGTAGCAGCTGGGGAATGTACAATAATTCCCTGTTGACTTAACCCCATTTTAAAAATGTAGATTTTTTATTTTATTTGATTACATTGTTTTTTCTGGTGAAAGAAATGCATAAATGACGAAGAAAGTCAATAAGTCAATATGAAATGTCATGCATGTATCTTTACTGTGTATCCACTATTTTGTAGACGGGTCAAAATGACAATTTTCATCTGAGATTCAGAGCCAAATTACAGGAGGCTAAAAACTACCATAGAAAGATGGCAGCATCATTATGTCACTTTCACACTGAGATCAGTAGGTCTATTATTAAAATCTGTGGACTTTAGCAGTCTTTGTTGCATTATATGCCAATGGGGACTTTTCAAATATGCGACAAAAAACACATTTCACAGCTTTTCCCCTAAAGTTTATGTGCATATAACTTAAGACATTTTAAAGATATCTTAACATCATTTTAGAATATGGATTTTTGATTAACATTTCTTCAGCTATCTTCATTTTTAAGGCCCTAAATGATTGATTCCCAAAGATATGTGGATCTCAATATGGCTCCATGTGCAAATTGTTGATTTTTTTTTTCCAAATTCACTGGTTGAAAACCAAACTGAGATCACTTTGCATACAGCTGATACTTATTGTATTTAAAGCGGATTATATATCATGCATGTATATTTACTGTATAATCCACTATTTTATAGAGGTCAAAATGAGTTCAACTGAGATTCAGAGCCAAATTACAGGGGTGTAAAAATGACTTTAGAAAGATGGCAGCATCATTATGTCATTTTTATCCAGAGATCAGTAGGTCTATTAATAAAAATTTGTTGATTTTAGCAGTCTTTGTTGCATTATTGGCCAGTAGTATCTGTTCAAAAATTGGAAAAAAGAACTTTTCACAGCTTTCTCCCCAATGTTTCTGTGTGTATAACTCAACAAGTATTAAGTATATCCTAACATCCTTTTAGAATATGGATTTTAACAAACATTTCTTTTGCTATCTTCATTTTTAAGGCCCTAAACAATTAATTCCAATTAATTAAATATGTGGATCTCAATATGGCTCCATGTGCAAATTGTTGAATTTTTTCACTATTCACTGGTTGAAAACCAAGTGTAGGTCACTTTGCAAACAGCTGATACTTATTGTATTTAAAAAGGAATGTCTGAAGAATAAATAATGTTAAAACTAGAAAAATATCTTGTTTCCCCTTCATCTAAACAATTGCACAAACATACCTGTTTGAGTGCCAAAAATACACTTTTTCCAAAGTTTGCATGACTGTAACTCAGGAAGTATTAAAGATTTCTCAAAGAGATTATAGATTCTTGTTCTTAACAAACTTTTCTTATGGTGTTTTAATTTTTAAGGCCATATATTATTCAGTTGCAGAAATACATGGGTCTCAATATGGCTAATTATTGAAATCTCTACGGTTTTCAGTGGTTTAAAACCACTCATTGCATAAATGCTCTTATTAGTATGTTGTTTAGTCTGTAGTGCACTGAACACAGTCTGTGTGCAAGAAAACCTACTATGCATGCTTTTGTCTATAGGCTATAAATCCTGATGTGTTTGTCACAGGATCAGATCTGACTGTATGTGTGTTTTATGAATGAGTCTTCTGTACGAGCTGACAGCAGATGCGGTTTGGGGCGCTGGAGGGCTGTTTTCTCCATGATGGATGGCAGATTCGTTCTGAGCTCCAGCCTCTTTCTTTTGTCAGTGTGCATTACACAAATTAGCCCAGTGCACATTTCTCGCCCCTCGTTCTGTCGCGAGTCACGGCCAATCCTGTTTAATCCAGCTAATAGCACTCATTTGAATAGCGTTTACACGTCAGGGCGGGCCGTTGCGTTTCGCCCCGAGAGAATCAAAAAGCACTGAGTGTGCATTCACAGAACTGCAGGAATACATCACGAGCGGCCGTGATGAATGAGTATTTAACGCCTCTCCTGCTGGACCGTCCTCCGTGCCGTTTGATTCTAATAAGGGTGCATCAATCTCCAGCTGTCTGGAGTCCCATCAGCCTGCGTTCCAGACACGTGGGCGGCCCGTCCGGGACGGTCCTGTTAGAGGATCTGTGATCTGTGTGTTTGCGGTGGATCTGTAAGGCGATCCCTCAACTCAGATGTGATGGGTCCGGAATTAACTAGTGAAATTTATTCATCTGTAGCTGAGACACATATGCGTGCATGCATAATTTATAATCGCATGACGTATGGTTTTCATGCAGGCTTCAATGAACAGAAACATATTTTACATGTAAAATAGCAGTCGCTTAGACGTTCTAGATCAGGCGTTTCTCTTTTGTAATTCGCTGTGGATCAAAGTGTCTGCTAAATGCATGCATTTAAATGTAGATTTTGAAATAAAAACAATGCAAATAAAGGATTTAGTGTTGTTTACATCCTCAGATGTGTCCAGCAGGTCACGGGGTTCATGATTCAGCTGGGCCGCTTGATTTCATTTATAATGTTGCTCACTGTTTTCCTTCCAGGCTTTAACTAGTTCTATTTGTCAGTCAGAGGTTAATAGGATTGGTAGTTGACATGGCTATTAACCAGCCTGGCCTTGATCTGATGGGACTATTAACAAACCGGAGAGCATGACTGATGTTAGTGCAGTGAAATCTCTCAGGAAACAGGTTTGTTGTATCAGTCTAGAAGAGTTTAAGCTATATGCTTATATGGAACCTTTAAAGTAATAAAACTATTGTATTAAAGTAATTTGTTACAGTAAAAAAGAGAACCACCTTTGTGAATAGTTGTTAAAAAATAAAATGCATGAAAATGAGAATGTGCTTTATTGTCATGAATAAAATTGCTTAATTTTCTTCAGATTTTTTTAAAATGTTTTTTAAGAAGTCTCTTCTGCTGACCAAGCCTGCATTTATTTGATCCAAAGTACAAAGCAAATAATTTTTATTTTATTTTTACTATTTAAAATGACTGCTTTGTGTCTGAATATATATTGTATTTATTCTTGTGATTTCAAAGCTGAATTTTTAGAATTTTTATTCCAGTCTCATGATCCTTCAGAAATCATTCTAATATTCTGATTTGCTGCTCAAAAAGTATTATTATTATTATTATTATTATTATTATGTTGAAAACAGCTGAGTAGAATTTTTTCAGGTTTCTTTGATGAATAAAAAGTTCAATTTAAAGCATTCTGGATAAATAAAAGTATTAATTTCTATCATTTCTTAAAAAAAAAAAAAAAAAAAAATCCTGACTCCAAACTTTTAAATGGTATAGTGTATTATGTTACAAAAGAGTTTTATTTCAGATAAATGCTGATCTTTGGATCTTTCTATTTATCAAATAATCCTTTAAAAATTACTCAACTGTTTTAAATATTGATAATAATAATAATATAATAATAATAATATTATCCTGTATCTGATGTTTTAAAGAGGCACATGATTTTATATCAGTGTATGAATGTTGTAGTGACAGAGGTCTTTGTTCAGCATCTGTGCTGTTAAACTGAACTGAATCTCTATACATTTGACTCTTCAGAAGCACATTTGATGAAGTACCTGCAGTTAAGAGCTTCTCAACCTTCATGAACGTCCTCAGACATTATGTGGAGTGGAGCCGAGCGGCCGGCGCTGACCTCTGTAAGTGCTGTGGAAATGAACGCTCATTAGAGCAGATCACATCCACTCAAACACCACAGTCATTACTGCGCAGAGTAATGGGAGCGTGTGAATTACATGTGAATTACATCTCATGCAGTACACATCAATGTTTAGTAGCACTGGCAGAATTAAAGGGATAGTTCAGACAAAAATGGAAATTGGCTGAAATTGCGCTCACCCTCAGGTCATCCGAGATTAAGATGTTTTTTTTTTTCATCAGATTTGGAGAAATGTAGCATTTCAGCACTTGCTCACCAATGGATGATTTTATGGGTGAATGGGTGCCGTCAGAATGAGAGTCCAAACAGCTGATTAAAAACATAACAATAATCCACAAGTAATCCACACCACTCCAATCCATCAGTTAACATCTTGAGAAGACAAAAGCTGAAACAAATCCATCAAGACGTTTTTAACTAAAATACGAGTCCAAAATCCATAATAACACGTCATCCAGTGAAAAAGTCAGTCTCCTGTTGTCTTTCCCATCACAGTCCAGCCTCATATTTGTTTAAAGCTGTTTTGGCTTGTAAACAGTGCTTGATCTGTGCAGATTTCTCTCCTGATTCAGATCAGACCACATTTTTTCACTGGAGGAAGCTTTATTATGGATTACAGACTCATATTTTAGTTAAAAATGTCTTAATGATGGATTTGTTTCAGCTTTTGTCTTCTCAAGATGTGAACTGATGGACTGGAGTGGTGTGGATTACTTGTGGATTATTGTGATGTTTTTATGAGCTGTTTGGATTCTCATTCTGACGGCACCCATTCACATTCATTGGTGAAAAAGTGGTCTGGTCTGAATCAGCAGAGAAATCTGCACAGATCAAGCACCATTTACAAGCCAAAATAGTCCAAAACAGCTCTAAAAACAAATATGTAGCTGGATTTTGATGTGAGAGAAAACAGGAGATAGACTTTTTCACTGGTGGAAGCATTATTTTGAATTACGGACTTGTATTTTAGTTAAAAACGTCTTAATGATGGATTTGTTTCAGCTTTTGCCTTCTCAAGATGTTAACTGATGGACTGCAGTGGTGTGGATTACTTGTGGAATATTGTGATGTTTTTAATCAGCTATTTGGACTCTTATTCTGATGGCACCCATTCACACCCATTGGTGAAAAAGTGGTCTGGTCTGAATCAGCAGAGAAATCTGCACAGATCAAGCACCATTTACAAGACAAAATAGTCCAAAACAGCTCTAAAAACAAATATGTGGCTGGATTTTGATGGACTTTTTCACAGGAGGAAGTGTTACTATGGATTATGGACTCAGATTTTGGTTAAAAACGTCGTAATGATGGATTTGTTTCATCTTTTGTCTTCTCAAGATATGAATTGATGGACTGGAGTGGTGTGGATTACTTGTAGATTATTGTGATGTTTTTATCAGCTGTTTGGAATCTCATTCTGACGGCACCCATTCACATCAATTGGTGAAAAGTGGTCTGGTCTGAATCAGGAGAGAAATCTGCACAGATCAAGCACTGTTCACAAGCCAAAACATCTTTAAACAAATATGAGGCTGGATTTTGATGTGAGAAACAACAGGAGATTAATTTTTCCTCAGGAGGAAGCATTGTTATGGATTATGGATTCTGATTTTAGTTAAAAATGTCTTAATGATGGATTTGTTTCAGCTTTTGTCTTCTCAAGATGTGAACTGATGGACTGGAGTGGTGTGGATTACTTGTGGATTATTGTGATGTTTTGATCAGCTGTTTGGACTCTCATTCTGACGGCACCCATTCACATCCATTGGTGTAAAAGTGGTCTGGTCTGAATCAGGAGAGAAATCTGCTCAAATCACAGTTTACAAGCCAAAATAGTCCAAAACAACTCTAAAAACAAATATGTGGCTGGATTTTGATGTAAGAGACAACAGGAGATAGACTTTTACACTGGAGGAACTGGTGTTATTATAGATTATGGACTCAAATTTTAATTAAATACGTCTCAATGATGGATTTGTTTCAGCTTTTGTCTTCTCAAGATGTGAACTGATGGACTGCAGTGGTGTGGATTACTTGTGGATTATTGTGATGTTTTTAATCAGCTATTTGGACTCTTATTCTGACGGTACCCATTCACATCCATTGGTGAAAAAGTGGTCTGGTCTGAATCAGCAGAGAAATCTGCACAGATCAAGCACCATTTACAAGCCAAAATAGTCCAAAACAGCTCTAAAAACAAATATGTGGCTGGATTTTGATGGACTTTTTCACAGGAGGAAGTGTTACTATGGATTATGGACTCAGATTTTAGTTAAAAACGTCTTAATGATGGATTTGTTTCATCTTTTGTCTTCTCAAGATGTGAATTGATGGACTGGAGTGGTGTGGATTACTTGTGGATTATTGTGATGTTTTTATCAGCTGTTTGGAATCTCATTCTGACGGCACCCATTCACATCAATTGGTGAAAAGTGGTCTGGTCTGAATCAGGAGAGAAATCTGCACAGATCAAGCACTGTTCACAAGCCAAAACAGCTTTAAACAAATATGAGGCTGGATTTTGATGTGAGAAACAACAGGAGATTAATTTTTCCTCAGGAGGAAGCATTGTTATGGATTATGGATTCTGATTATAGTTAAAAATGTCTTAATGATGGATTTGTTTCAGCTTTTGTCTTCTCAAGATGTGAACTGATGGACTGGAGTGGTGTGGATTACTTGTGGATTATTGTGATGTTTTTATCAGCTGTTTGGACTCTCATTCTGACGGCACCCATTCACATCCATTGGTGTAAAAGTGGTCTGGTCTGAATCAGGAGAGAAATCTGCTCAAATCAAGCACAGTTTACAAGCCAAAATAGTCCAAAACAGCTCTAAAAACAAATATGTGGCTGGATTTTGATGTAAGAGACAACAGGAGATAGACTTTTACACTGGAGGAACTGGTGTTATTATAGATTATGGACTCAAATTTTAATTAAATACGTCTCAATGATGGATTTGTTTCAGCTTTTGTCTTCTCAAGATGTGAACTGATGGACTGGAGTGGTGTGGATTACTTGTGGATTATTGTGATGTTTTTATCAGCTGTTTGGACTCTCATTCTGACGGCACCCATTCACATCCATTGGTGTAAAAGTGGTCTGGTCTGAATCAGGAGAGAAATCTGCTCAAATCACAGTTTACAAGCCAAAATAGTCCAAAACAACTCTAAAAACAAATATGTGGCTGGATTTTGATGTAAGAGACAACAGGAGATAGACTTTTTCACTGGAGGAACTGGTGTTATTATAGATTATAGACTCGGATTTTAATTAAATACATCTCAATGATGGATTTGTTTCAGCTTTTGTCTTCTTAAGATATGAATTGATGGACTGGAGTGGTGTGGATTACTTGTGGATTACTGTGATGTTTTTATCAGCTGTTTGGACTCTCATTCGGACGGCACCCATTCACATCCATTAGTGAGCATATGATGGAATGACACATTTCTACAAATCTGATGTAGAAACAAACTCATCCTAATCTTGGATGACCTGAGTGTGAACTAGCCCTATAAAATGTTCATAATGAAAAGATTTTTTGCTTAAAACAAAAACAAATGTCTGTCAGCATAAATTCACTTCATTTTGATACATGTTTTAGAAAATAATCTTAATATCTTGTGTCATTTGGTATAAAAAAATTTTGATATGTTGCTGTAAAAACCTTTAGATACGGTATAGATATTGACGCGCTAAAACCAAAAAACTCAAATGTAAGATGTAAATTGGTCTGTAAAACAGATGTGTGCCGTCAGCAGGATCGTTTCCTCTGATGAACTCAAATGCGTGGCGTGTGATGGATGAATCTCCACGAGCTCCTGCGGACTGATCGATGTTAACGTCTCCACACGGACTCGTTTAACTTTGCTTTTAGTCATTGGCTCAGTCAATCATCTTCATGGAAGATACTCTGACATTTAGAGGCTGTTTCTATTGTCCAGTGTTGCGGCTTGAATTAACTGACCCCAAACAATCCATCGACACGCAATAAACTCCTGGAAAGGTTCCTGCGTGAGATTGATGTGAATCCAATAGTGATGCATTGCTCTCTGGCACCACTTCAGATGTTAAATGAGCTAAGTTTGCAATTAAGAGCAGATTACCTACACGCTACTGGGGGTCGAGGTCTCTCACTCGCTCTCTCTCTCGTCTCATTCATCCGCGGCAGGCGTCGAGGTTCTTCAGAGTGAAATGTCGCGGTGCGATGCGAGGACAGGTCTGCGCTCTTCATTAATGTTGCATGTGCCATTTGAGGCGTTTATGTCTCTTTCTCGTGTCACCTTGAGGGTCGGACCTGAATATCTACCCAACTAAATTTCTGGTAGGGTTTTCTCAAAGTTATGTAGTAACATTAATCGGACGTTTGTTTAAAGTCATCTACACTGTAAAAAAAAAAAAAAAAAACATCTGTAAAATTTACAGTAAAAAAACAGCAGCTGTGGTTGCCAGAATTTTACCATAAAAAATACGGTAGCAACATTTTAGGTTTTACAGTACTGAAATCTGTTTTGTACCTTTTTTTAATGCATTGATAACCACCAAAAGCAGGTGGTGATGAGAAAGTCACATGATGAACCAAAGCTCATCACAAACAGTTAAATATTAATATATAGAAGGTGCACAGTGTCATTCACACAATTACTAAACACAATCACAGTATGAAACTGAAATAATGCAATAAACCTTCATTTAACAACATTAGATGTAACATACAACCCTAATGTACAAAACTGATGAGAAAAAAAAACTAAGAAGAAACAGTTATTTCAACAAAAAACATCAAACTTAAAAAAATGTCAATTTACGGTTTCTTACTGTAAATTTTAAAAACGGTATACTACCGGAAAATTACATGCAATGTCCAATATAGTTTTTCATCGTATATAGTAGGGAAACTTACTGTAAACCATTTAACAGGTTTTTACTGTAGCATTTTTACAGTCTTTTACCGTTAAATTCACAATCATTTTTTTTGAAGTGTAGTTTTTAATAATGTTATCAAAACATTAGCACAAAACCATTATTTATACACTATTCATGGAATCTTTTTATGAATTATATTAGATGTTCAAAAATGGCTGAAATTGCGCTCACCTTCAGGTCATCCGAGATTAAGATGAGATTAATTGTTCATCAGATTTGGAGAATTGTATCATTTCAGCACTTGCTCACCAATGGATGTGAATGGGTGCCGTCAGAATGAGAGTCTAAACAGCTGATCAAAACATCACAATAATCCACAAGCAATTTACACCATTCCAGTCCATCAGTTCACATCTTGAGAAGACAAAAGCTGAAACAAATCCATCATTAAGGTGTTTTGAACTAAAATGCAAGTTCATAATCAAAACTGCTAAGAAAAAAACTAAGAAGAAACGGTTATTTTAACAAATAACATCAAACGTAAAAAATGTAAAGCAGGTAATTCTGAGAAAGTCAATTTGCAGTTATTTACTGTAAATTTTATGTTCTTTTTCACTTCCAAAAACAGTATACTACCGTAAAATTACATGCAATGTCCAATACAGTTTTTCACTGTATATAGTAGGTGTCAGGATTGTGTTCTGTTTTGTCTTGTCTATTCTGTTTTCCTTGTGTTTTTCCCCTGTGTTCCAGTGTATTTTGGTATGTTCCTTGTCTCCCCCTTTAGTTCTGTCTCCATTTGGTTTAGTCTTGCCCATATTTGTACTTCCCCTTATTATCTCGTTTGTGACCACTCCCTTGTCTCTGTGTATTTAAGGTCTGTTTGTTCCACACGGTCTTGTCGGTGATTAGATTGTCTTCAGTTTGTTTTGCTCGTCGTTGGTTGCTGGTTCCCGTTGTTTCCCTGAGTCTGTTCCTTTGGATTGTTTATTAAAAGTGCATTGTTTGGATCTCCGCTCTCCTGCGTATCTGTTCCCGCACACGACGTCAAGCGTGACAGAATCACCGACCACATTACAACATGGATGCCGAGAGGAGGATTATGAGTATTCGGCGGGGGATGAGGCCGGTGGAACGTTATGTGGAGGAATTCTTGGATGTTTGTCATCTGGTGAGTTGGAGCGATGCCATGGTTAATACGTGTTTTCTAATGGGGCTAAATGATTCCCAGTTGCTCAGTTCCATACCCTATGAGGATCGCTATAAACCGGTTGCTGAATTTATCAACCAGGTCCTCACCTTCTGTCATTCTGATTTTTACGTGGATGTGAAAGATTCCAATCTTTCCCCCATTAGAGAACACGTTGCCGCTCCAGCCCACCATCAACCGGCTTCCTCCACATGCCGTCCCAACCGGTCCGCTCCCTCTGGTCTTCCTGCGCTTCCTCCTGTTCATACTCCCTCCTCTCTCATCGTCAGTCCGGAGATCGCGGCCAGCCCTCCAAGGTCATGGCCAACCGTGGTGGCCAGTGTGCTGGACCCCCCGCTAATGTCAGCATGGGCAGCGACGATCCGAGTGTCCACCCCTGCTTGCACCATGGAACCCGCGGCGAGCACTCGGACACCGCCCATGGCACGCAAGATGGCTGCCGCCACGCCAGAGTCGGCACGCAAGATGGCTGCCGCCACGCCAGAGTCTGCACGCAAGATGGCTGCCGCCACGCCAGAGTCTGCACGCAAGATGGCTGCCGCCACGCCAGAGTCTGCACGTAAGATGGCTGCCACGCCAGAGTCTCCGGCCAAGATGGCTGCCAAGCCTGAATCCCCGGCCAAGATGGCCTCCGTTCCTGAGTTCCCGGCCAAAATGGTCACCAAGCCTGAATCCCCGGCCAAGATGGCAGCCACGCCAGAGTCTCCGGCCAAGATGGCCACCAAGCCTGAGCCCCCGGCCAAGAGGGCCGCCAAGCCTGCGCCCCCGGCCAAGAGGGCCGCCAAGCCTGCGCCCCCGGCCAAGATGGCCGCCAAGCCTGAGCCCCCGGCCAAGATGGCCGCCAAGCCTGAGCCCCGGCCAAGATGGCCGCCAAGCCTGAGCCCCGGCCAAGATGGCCGCCAAGCCTGAGCCCCGGCCAAGATGGCTGCCGCACCCGAGCTCACGGACCCGCCAGAGCGCCCTCAAGCGACCGCTCGTACAGAGCCTGCTCATCCAGTGTCTCCGCTGGAGACGCCCAGCCCTCCAGAGTCTCCGTTGGGGTCGTCCAGCCGTCCAGAGCCCGCTCCTCAAGAGCGCCGTCCAGAGCCCGCTCCTCAAGAGCTCCCTCCAGAGCCCACGTCTCCTTCGGCACTTCCTGAGTCAAACCAAATCACAGCTGTTCCCCACGAGCCAAGCCAAGACACCGCTCCACTTCCTGAGTCAAGTCACGCCACAGCGGGTCTTCACGAGCCTAATACAGAGATCCTGCCATCCGCAGTTGCTCTTCCCCTAATGGCGGTGGCTATTTGGTGTGTGTGGGCGGCACACTGTGCTCCCGAGGTCACGTCGGCTCACAAGTTCGCCACTGAGAGCCCGTCTGGGCCCAAGGCCCCTTCCGCCAGAGAAGCCGCGCCCATGCCCCCAGAGGTGTCAGCCACGGCTGTAGATCCTCCAAGGGAGGCGGCGTCCCTCAACAACCTTTCTGCTTCTCCCCCTATTCAGTCTTCCTCCTCTATCACTGCTTTCCCCAGGTCCCAGGCCAGAACGCGGTTTCCTGCTCCGCTCCAGCTCCCGCCTGGTCTCAGGCCTGCTCCAGAGTTCCTGTCTGGTCTCAAGTCTGCTCCAGAGGTCCCGTCAGGTCTCAAGTCAGCTCCAGAGCTCCTGTCAGTTAGAGAAGCCGTGCCAATGCCTCCTGACGTGGCTGCTTCTGCTGTGGATCCTCCCTCGGAGTCGGCGCTCCCCCACAGACTCTCTGCTTCTCCCTTCCTTCTGTCCACCTTCTCTATCCCTGCTCTCCCCAGGTCCCAGGCCTTGTCGCAGTTGCCCTGGAACCCTCCTGAGTCTGCGCGCCCTCCTGAGTCTGCGCGCCCTCCTGAGTCTGCGCGCCCTCCTGAGTCTGCGCGCCCTCCTGAGTCTGCGCGCCCTCCTGAGTCTGCGCGCCCTCCTGAGTCGGCTCCTCCTTTAGCTCGCCCTCCTGAGTCAGCACCTCATCCAGCGCTCCCTATAAATTCCCCCAAGAAAATTTTGGGGGGGGGCTACTCCCCTGTTCAGCCTTGGCCTCCTGAACTGTTTACCCGGCCATGGCTTCCCGAACCTCCGGACCCGCCATGGCCACAAGGACTGTGTGCTCGGCCATGGCTCTCTGAATCCCCAGACCCGCCATGGCCAAATGAACTGTGTGCTCGGCCATGGCTCCCGGAACTCCCAGACCCGCCATGGCCGCCTGGACTATACCCTTGGCCATGGCTCCCTGAACTCCCAGACCCGCCATGGTCCCTGGACCCACCCTGGAGGCACCACCCTGCTTCCCCCGTGTCCGCCTGGCACAGCCTCCAGGGCGCCCACCCTCCCACCCGTTTGTGTATAGTTACGGCGCGAGTCGCGCCTTAGGGGAGGGGGGGGTAATGTCAGGATTGTGTTCTGTTTTGTCTTGTCTATTCTGTTTTCCTTGTGTTTTTCCCCTGTGTTCCAGTGTATTTTGGTATGTTCCTTGTCTCCCCCTTTAGTTCTGTCTCCATTTGGTTTAGTCTTGCCCATATTTGTACTTCCCCTTATTATCTCGTTTGTGACCACTCCCTTGTCTCTGTGTATTTAAGGTCTGTTTGTTCCACACGGTCTTGTCGGTGATTAGATTGTCTTCAGTTTGTTTTGCTCGTCGTTGGTTGCTGGTTCCCGTTGTTTCCCTGAGTCTGTTCCTTTGGATTGTTTATTAAAAGTGCATTGTTTGGATCTCCGCTCTCCTGCGTATCTGTTCCCGCACACGACGTCAAGCGTGACAGTAGGGAAACTTACTGTAAACCATTAAACATTTTCACAATCTTTTTTTTTTGAAGTGTAGTTTTTAATAATGTAATCAAAACATTAGCACAAAAACATTATTTATACGCTATTCATGGAATGTATTTATGAATTATATTAGTTAGATGTTCAAAAATGGAAATTGGCCGAAAATGCGCTCACCCTCAGGTCATCCGAGATTAAGATGAGTTTATTTCTTCATCAGATTTGGAGAAATGTAGCATTTCAGCATTTGTAGCTTTTAGCATTTGTTTTTAGAGCGGTTTTGGACTGTTTTGGCTTGTAAACGGTGCTTAATCTGTGCAGATTTCTCTGCTGATTCAGACCAGACCACTTTTTCACCAATGGATGTGAATGGGTGCCGTCAGAATGAGAGTCCAAACAGCTGATTAAAACCATCACACATTTTGCATTTTCAGGCTGTTGTTGTGTAAATAAACGGTCAAAATGCATAAAAACTCTCCGTTTTAACTTTAACAGCATCGTGTAAGTGACCCCGCAAAAATAACATTTTCGTAACATAATGAGACAGACTTTTGGCAGATATTTGTTCTTGTTTTAAGTATAAAGTCAATTAATTTTGACAGTAATTTTGATTTTTTTTTTTTTTTTTTTTTTTTTTTTTTTTTTTTTAAGGAAGCAAGACTTAATATGTGACCCTGGACCACAAAACCAGCTATAAAGGACAAATTATTAAAATTGAGATTTATACATCACCTGAATAAATAATCTAAATAAATAATCTTTCCATTGATGTATGGTTTGTTAGGATAGGACAATATTTGGTCGAGATACAACTATTTGAATATCTGTAATCTGAGGGTGCAAAAAAATCTAAATATTGAGAAAATCACCTTTAAAGTTGTCCAAATAAAGTTATTAACAATGCATATCACTAATCAAAAATTAAGTTTTGATATATTTACAGTAAGAAATTTACAAAATATCTTCATGAGCATGATCTTCACTTAATATCCTAATGATTTTGGCACAAAAGAAAAATCGATCATTTTGACCGAAACAATGTATTTTTGGCTATTGCTACAAATATATACTTCTGGTTTTGTGCTCCAGGGTCACATATCTGATATCTTTTTTGCTTCTCAAGTCTCATTTTAAGAATTTTAGACATTTTTTTGCAGTGAAATTGTGTTTAGTATGCATCAGTTTAGATATACAGTAGCTATTTAGATATAAAGTAATTTAGATATATAGTATTTTGAGGTCACAACGATCCATTTATTGATCCTCCAAAGCTTTTGATATTATTTCTATTTAATTATATTCTTCCTGTACTTTTGCCTTTTTTAAATATCTAAACATTCTTACAGCAAGATACATTTACTATAGTAAGATTATAAATCTTGTTATATAAAAAAATCAAAAAATTTCAAAACAAACAAATGTATGCTTTATGGATCCTGCTTTAAGAAATTACAATTTCATTTTGTTTGTTAAAAAAAAAAAGTATGGTTAAATTAATGGATACACTTCATCAAATATTATTAATCTTTGAGTTTGTCGTGTAGCATTTGTTGCTGATATCAATTTATTGATCTTCCAAAGCATTTGATATGATTCTCATCGATAAAGGATTGCAGTGATGCATTCTTAAGTCAAGATACATTTACTTAAGATGCAAAAAAAGATTTTGTTTTCTGAAATTAAGCAAAAAACAACACTAGGTAGTATTTTAACTTGTAAACTGGACTTTTTTCTGGGAAAATTGTGTTGCTGAAGGTGTTTAATCCAGACTGAATCCATCTGGATCTCTAATGTGGATTAAGATCTGAGTAAGCAGTGTAAACGCTCCTGTAATTCACATTAAGAGATAACGTGTAACGTGTGCATCATCTCAGCAGCTCTTCACTGTGCATGTGTGTGTGTGTGTGTGTGCGGTCATGAGCCGGTTATGATGTGAGTGTGAGCTGAAGTACATAATGACTGTCGTCTCTGAGAGCGTCTCTGGTGATGGTTGTGGATCTCAGAGATTAATTAGAGTTTAATTTCATTCATGGAGAGGCGCGCGACGGCTGCAGACTCGCACGGGAATCATTGTTCCCGCATCTCTGCGATAATTGGCAGGGAATCGGCGGCATGCAGACGGCAGGACGCACTCGAGCCCGTCTGATGAGTGTGTTTGTGTCACTGTGGGATTTTACATTGTTTTCTTGCAGTCAGACAGCACGTATGCTTGCAATAATTCATTATAACTTTATAACTTCATGGTTTTTCTTAGAACAAGTTGCAGCAGCTTACAGTAACTGCACACACTTCAGCTTTAATGTATATTTACACATTCATCCAGCTTCCATGTTTCTATATAGTTCATATTCATATGTGTAAATCAGATATGCTGCAAAAACTGATGTTCTTCCTCAGTATTTTGTCTTATTTTCCAGTATTAATATCTAAACATTCTTAAATCAAGATACATTTACTGCAGATGCAAAAAAGAATTTGTTTTCTGAAATTAAACAAGTTTATGAAATAATACTAGGTAGCAATTTTTACATGCAAACTGGACTTTTTGGGAAAATATTAGATTTTTTAATGAAATATGAAATTGTTACCTTGTATATAATTGTTATTTTTATTTATATATCTATGCTTATTTTATTTGTTTGTACAAAAAAAAAAAAACTAGATAAAAAAGTTTGTCAAGACAAACTTTGAAGTTGGAAGTTTAAAAAAAATTTAAAAGCTAGAAGTTAGAAGGTTTTCAGTTTGAAGTAGTTTTAAAGATTAGATAGATACTGTTGTTAGCATGATTAGCAAGTTACTAACATGTTGTTAGCATGTTTCTAGCATGATTAGCAAGATACTAGCATGTTGCTAGTCTGTTTTTAACATGATTAGTATGTTGTTAGCATGTTACTAGCATGTTTCTAACATAATTAGCAAATTAACTTAACTTGTTAACTTGATTAACTTGTTAGCATGATTAGCCAGTTACTAGCTTGTTACTAGCATGATTAGAATGTTGCTAGTCTGTTTCTAACATAATTAGCATAACACGATTAACATGTTGCTAGTATGTTTCTAGCATGGTTAGCAAGTTGCTAGCATTATGCATGTTGCTAGCATGTTTCTAGCATGATTCTAGCATAGTTAACAAGTTATGCTAGCATGTTTTAGTATAATTGCCATGTTGTTAGCATGATATTAGCATGATTAGCCAGTTACTAGCATGTTACTAACATGATTAGAATGTTGCTAGCATGTTTCTAACATAATTAGCATAACACGATTAACATGTTGCTAGCATGTTTCTAGCATAGTTAACAAGTTATGCTAGCATGTTTTAGTATAATTGCCATGTTGTTAGCATGATATTAGCTTGATTAGCCAATTACTAGCATGTTACTAACATGTTTTAGCATAATTAACTTGTTGTTAGCATGATTAGCCAGTTACTAGCTTGTTACTAGCATGATTAGAATGTTGCTAGTCTGTTTCTAACATAATTAGCATGTTGTTAACATGTTTCTAACACGATTAGCATGTTGCTAGTATGTTTCTAGCATAGTTAGCAAGTTGCTAGCATGTTTTTAGAATAATTGGCATGTTTGTTGCTGGTCTTTTTCTAACATGATTAGCATGTTGCTAGTATGTTGCTAGCATAGTTACCAAGTTGTTAGCATGTTTTAAGCATAATTAGCATGTTGTTAGCATGTTATTAGCATGATTAACCAGTTACTAGCATGTTACTAGCATGATTAGCAAGTTACTAATTAGCATGTTGTTAGTTTAAATAAGCTGTAAGTTTAGCATTTCAGTAAGTTTGTTTTCTCGAGGTAACTTAATAATATGGTTCAATTATTGGACACAGTTAATCAAATTGCTTGTATTACTTACATGTTTTTAATGCATTTATCATTTTGTGTTGCATGTTGCGTTACATTATGCATTTGGCAGATGCTTTTATCCAAAGTGACTTACAGTGCATTCAAAGTATTATATATGATCGTTTAATAATTACACATATGAATTATTTTAATTGTTTACTTTTTTTCATTGTGCTTGTATTATCTTTTAATATTTAGAATATGTTTTAAAATATTACAATATTTATTTTTTATAAAATATTTATAACTGTAGTTATTCATACAATACCTTTTTATTCAATTGCACAAATAATTACTAAGTAATTTTCCTTTTTTTCTTTTCTTTTTTTTTTTGTTCATATTTTTTGATTATGAGTTTCTACCAGCTGACAGATGAGAAAATGTAATGCAAGTGTTTTGTTTTACTTTTTAAAAAATTGAAAAGTCTATTTATTTTACTGCCCTAATTATATGGCAAGTTTCTTTTTATTATTTGCATATCATTTTTTTTTTTTTGTTGCATTTGTCAAGACTCATTTCTGGCTCATCAGATGCATCTGTCAAGGACAAAAGAAATGGTCCAGAGATGTAATTGTAAAATAAAATGCTATCTAGGCTCATATGGTATGGTTTTTGAAATAATAATAATAATAATAATAATAATAATAAACTTTATAAATGTATACAAGTCATGTTTAGACGTCTTTATTATTTTTTTTTCTTTTTTTATCATTGTAATTTTAGAATCTTTTAATATTTTGAATATTTTATAAAATTAGATATTTATTTTTTATAAAATATTTATAACTATAGTTATTCATACATCAACATTTTTTTAAATTAATTAAATTATTGAAGTATTTTCCCTATTTTTTTTTTTGTTCATATTTTTTGATTATGAGTTTCTACCAGCTAACAGATGAGATGTAATGTAAGTGTTTTCTTTTCCTTTTTAAAAATTGAAAAGTCTATTTATTTTACTGCCCTAATTATATGGCAAGTTTCTTTTTATTATTTGCATATCATTTTTTTTTTTTTTTGTTGCATTTGTCAAGACTCATTTCTGGCTCATCAGATGCATCTGTCAAGGACAAAAGAAATGGTCCAGAGATGTAATTGTAAAATAAAATGCTATCTAGGCTCATATGGTATGGTTTTTGAAATAATAATAATAATAATAATAATAAACTTTATAAATGTATACAAGTCATGTTTAGACGTCTTTATTATTTTTTTTTCTTTTTTTATCATTGTAATTTTAGAATCTTTTAATATTTTGAATATTTTATAAAATTAGATATTTATTTTTTATAAAATATTTATAACTATAGTTATTCATACATCAACATTTTTTTAAATTAATTAAATTATTGAAGTATTTTCCCTATTTTTTTTTTTGTTCATATTTTTTGATTATGAGTTTCTACCAGCTAACAGATGAGATGTAATGTAAGTGTTTTCTTTTCCTTTTTAAAAATTGAAAAGTCTATTTATTTTACTGCCCTAATTATATGGCAAATTTCATTTTATTATTCGCATTTCAGGCTCATCAGACGCATCCATTAAGGACAAAAGAAACATTAATGAAATATGATCCTATCATTTAAGCTACAGGAAGGCTTTCACATATTATTTCTATAGCAATAGTTTATGTTTATGTACAGTATGCAGTACGCCAGTGTTTCATTCTGATCATTTCTCTTTTGTTTTCTCTCTGTTCTCCCTCTCATTGAAGCAGCTGAAGTGAAACACACACACACACAGAGTCTCAGTGCTAAAGGCTGAAGTGTGTGATGAGATGGGGCTCGTCTCGTCTCGTCTCGTCTCGTCTCGTGTCGCGGCTGATAGTAATTGATTGATGAGGGGGCCGTGAGCTGATGACAGGTTAGTTGTGTGGCCCTTAGACCTGCTAGTTCAGTCCTTACATGTGTGAAATAGCCAATTACATCTCTGGACCATCACAGTGATCGGCCAATGAACTCGCCGTAACCGTGTGTGTGTGAGATAAAGCTGCTTATGAACACTGACTCAGGTTAAATATTCAACCCAATAATTTAATTATGTAAAAATTAATAAGAAATTAACTGTTGATATATTTTTGTGGTAATGTTTATTCTTTAATATTGTTTATATAATAAATCCAAATACCCCAAATCTATGTATATTTTAAAAATACACAAAAATAAATATATTAAACATTTTACATTACATTTTTATTAGTAGTATTTACACTACTATGTGAATATATTTTAAAAGGTAATTTATTTCTGTGATGCGCAGCTGAATTTTCAGCATCATTACTCCAGTCTTCAGTGTCACATGATCCTTCAGAAATCATGAAAATATGCTGATTTGCTGCTTAAGAAACATTATTATTATTATTATTATTATTATTATTATCAATATTTAATACAGTTGAAAGACTGGAGTAATAATGCTGAAAATTCACCTTTGAAATCACAGGAATAACATTTTAAACATTTTAAAATCTATTCAAATAGAAAGCAGTTATTTTAAATAATACAAATATTTCAAAATGTTACTGTTTCTGCAGTACTTTGGATCAAATAAATACAGGCTTGGTGAGCAGAAGAGACTTCTTTAAAAAAAAAACATTAAAATCAACATTTAATTGATTGTATTTTTTGCATATAACATCATAAATTAAAATACTCAAATGTATGTGTATTTTTAAGAATACACAAACATATTTTAAATGTATATTCTTAATATTGTTATATTAATTATTTTTAATTTTTAATTTTATTTTTTATGATTTCTGAAGGATCATGTGACACTGAAGACTGGAGTAATGATGCTGAAATTTCAGTTTTGATCACAGAAATAAATTACTTGTTAAAACATATTCAAATAGAAAACAGTTATTTTAAATTGTAAAAATATTTCAAAATTTTACTGTTTTTGCTGTACTTTGAAACAAATAAATACATGCTTGGTGAGCAGAAGAGACTTCTTTAAAAAAAAAAACCCATTAAAATCAAATTTTTGGCAAATTAAATTTTTGCATATAATATCATGAATTAAAATACTCAAATGTATGTTTTAAGAATACACAAAAAATATTTTACATATTTATTTTTAATGTTGTTTTAAAAATATTTTGTATATTAAATATATATTTTAAAAATATTGCATAAATACATTAAAATTTCAAATACACAAAATGTAAAATTTGAACTAAATCAGCAAGAACTAAAAATAAGCAATAATTCTTGCTAAATACTTACATTTTTAATATTGTTTTTAAAATGTTTATAATATTTATAATAACTTGACACTATTATTTTATATTAATCCCAGTTTATTCTAATATTTTGACTATTTTTCTGGCTCCCAAAGTTCACTTTATAATATATCTAGAATGATGTTTAAACAAAAAGCTTTATTTTGGTCAGAAAATAAAATAAAATGCTATCTAGGCTCATATGATCATTTTTGAAATAAAAAAACCCCCCAAACAAATAGCACATAAGATACTGTATAAATGTATGAAAGTCATGTTTGGACGTCTTTATCACATTCATCACATTTTTTATTTTTATTTATTTCTTTGTCATTGTGATTTTAGAATCTTTTAATATTTAGAATATTTTATTTTTACATATTTAGATATTTACTTTTAAATAAAATATTTAGCTAGAGTTATTCATGCATCAACATTTTTATAACTGAATAAATGTTTTAAGTATTTTCCCTATTTTTTATTCTTTTTAGTTTTGTTCATATTTTTTGATTATATAATTTTATTTTATTTATTTTTTTTTTTTAAATCATATGAGCCTGATAACATTTTTAAAGAAAAATGTGAACAATGGAATGAGAAAAAATTAAGTTCAGATAAATGCATGTTGTTTTTCATAATTATTTATTTATTTGGATCAGTTTTGAAATCACTCGTGTATGGTTGTTTTATTCAGTAACACATAAAGCCTGTGGCCTGAGCCTCATTTACAGGGATAAATGAATCTTTAAGATGTTAACAGGCTCATAGATTCGTCTGGAATCACATTTATTCAGGCTATGGAAAGTAAAACAAGGCGCTGCGGTCTGATGAGGTCTGATAGCTGTGAGCCGCCGGCTACTGGCAGAAGAATCCGTCTTTATAAAAAAACTGAGAGAAATGATCTGATTATCAGATTTAATGCAGGACTGAGTCCAAATATAGATGCAGAAACCAGAATACGAGCTGCTGACCCGTCGCCTCATCCCACATCAGATCATTCAGAATTTTGATGAGGGTTTATATTGAAATTTCGGACTTTAGTTTGTTGAGACTGGAGTTTTCTGGTGTCATTTCTCCAGTTAAGAGCGACTGTCGCAGCAGATGTTGGAGATCTGACGGTCATCATTAGTGTCTCTCCTGACGTTAGTTTGGTGTTTTTCTCCTCGGTTTTCAGAGCAGCTCCAGAGGGCAAACCACAGAGATGGACGGGAGCAGTGAACCCTGGGATTGAACATCAGAGGACGGGCGGCCACTCGAAGAGTCCTGTCCTTTTAGGGGACGGCGAGTGAGAAATGAGGCGGTCAACCTCTGCCTGACCCCACAAACACAATTACAGCTCCAGATTGGTTATGGATGCTCATGGGGAACCTGTGTAACGCTTCAGAAGCGCGAAGATGTTTAGATGCGACCGATTGCTTGTGTATGATGCAACAGATCCTCTGCAGTGAATGGGTGCCGTCAGAATGAGAGTCCAAACAGGTGATTAAAAACATCACAATAATCCACAACTAATCCACACCACTCCAGTCCATCAGTTCACATCTTGACAAGACAAAAGCTGAAACAAATCCATCATTAAGACGTTTTAATTAAAATCCAAGTCCGTAATCTATAATAACGCCAGTTCCTCCAGTGAAAAGTCCATCTCCTGTTGTCTCTTACATCAAAATCCAACCACATATTTGTTTTTAGAGCTGTTTTGGCTTGTAAACGGTGCTTGATCTGTGCAGATTTCTCTCCTGACCCTGAACAGACCACTGTTTCACCAATGGATGTGAATGGGTGCCGTCAGAATGAGAGTCCAAACAGCTGATAAAAACATCACAATAATCCACAACTAATCCACACCACTGCAGTCCATCAGTTCACATCTTGAGAAAACAAAAGCTGAAACAAATCCATCATTAAAATGCTTTCAACTAAAATCTGAATCCATAATCCATAATAACGCTTCTTCCAGTGAAAAAGTGGTCTGGTCTGAATTAGGAGAGAAATCTGCACAGATCAAGCACCGTTTACAAGCCAAAAGAGCTCTAAACAAATATGTGGCTGGATTTTGATGTAAGAGACAACAGGTGATGGACTTTATCACTGGAGGAAGCATTATTATGAATTATTGCCTCGGATTTAGTTAAAATAAAAAAAATACATTTAAACGAAATGCATCTTATTTTAAGCATCTTTACTTTTTTAAAAACAGAAATTAAGATAAAAAATATTTGAAACAAGAAAAAAGATGACAATGAATTATAATAACAAATCATAAAATTTTAGTTTGCAATAAATTACAATAACAAATAAAGTTGACAGTAGATTAAAAAGAATATAAGAAATAAATTTTGCAATGAATTTAAAATAAATGCATTGTTTTTTTTTTTTTTTTTTTTTTTTTTGTTTTTTTGCAAACTTATTTATTTATTTAAAACATGATTTAAAAATTTAGCAAGGCCACTGGCATAAAAACATATACAATTATTTTGCAGTAAATTTCAATTAAGTGCATCTAATTTTAAGCATATTTGAGATGAAAATAATTTTGCAAGGTTTATGCTTGAAACAAGAAAGAAACAAGTTGACAATGGCATGATAAAAAATATACAAATTAATTTTGCAGTACATTTCAAATAAATGCACTTGTTTAAGTAAAACATAAATAAAAATAAAGTTGACAATTTTTTTTTTTTTTTTTTGCAGATTTATTCATTTATTTATTTAAAACATGATTTAAACATTTTTGCAAGAGCACTGGCATAAGAAAAATGTATACAATTAATTTAGCAGTAAATTTCAATAAAATTGAAATTGCACGTTTTGTCTTTATAACTGGAACGTAAGATTTAAAGTAATTTTGCAAGGTTTATGTTTGAAACAAGAAAGAAACAAGATGATGATTGCGTAATAGAAATGTATAAAAATTAATTTCAAATAAAAGCCTCTTGTTTAAGCATCTTTATTTTTTGCTGGATAACCAGATTTATAGAAGATTTAAAAAATTAAAAGAAAACACAAGAAAAAATATGCACAATTATTTTAATAGACTTCAAATAATGTGTCTTTAGTTTTTAACTGGAAAACCAGATTTAAAAAGAAATGCAAGGTTTATGTTTGAAACAAGAAAGAAACAAGTTGATTTCAGATAAATTCTTGTTTAAGTATCTTTACTTTTTCAGCTGGAAAACCAGATTTAAAAATATATATTTTGCAAGTTTTTGCTTAAATAAAGAAAAAGAAAACAAATATAAGAAATGACATTTGCAAATGCATCTTTTGTTTTTTTTTTTTTTTTTTTGGTTGACTATTTATTTATTTAAACTGGAAAAACCAAATTTACATTTTTTACAAGGCCAGTGACATAAGAAAAAATATATATCATAATTTTTGCAGTCGATTTCAAATAAATACACTTTCTTTTTATGTGTCTTTAGTTTAATAATAATAAACATTGCAAGGTTTATTCTTGAAACAATAAAGAAACTTCTTACCAATAGCATATATACAATTAATTTTGCAGTAAAGTTCAATTAAATGCATCTCATGTGAAGCATATTTGGTCTTTTTCAACTGGAAAAGAATGATTAATAATTTTGTTTAAAATAAAATGTGTTCAAAAATCTTTTAAAAATACTTTTTGTACCTGCGGTAGATCACTGTTATGTATTGCTTTAATAAAACATTAAATCAAAAGCATAAGATATACAATAATAATGTCTGTTCTTTAAAAATGAACTCTTTACAGGCTCTTTGTCTCATTAGAATTGAATGCTGGGATATATTTCAGTGTTAAGATGATCCTGCGTGAACTCACATCTGAATTATGTCTAGATAAGAATGTGTTGAATTGCGCGTATGCGATATATCTCACCTCTCTTATCTGTGACAAAAGCATTTCTCAGTGCGATATTGGGCCGTAAACAGGCCGCGTGTGATTTCCCATCAGCCCTGTGTCCGGCTGCAGAGGTGACCTCCGTATCGCCGCCGCTGTGTGCTATATCTGGATGTTGACACATTTTATGAGCGATTAGCTGCGTTTCACAGAGACCCCGCCGCCGTGCGCGTGACCTCTGACCCCGGCCGCTCCGCACTCGCAATTAGCTGGCAAAATGAGCAGCACTAAATCTAGAGCAGGCCAAAGGGTTGACATGGAAACGGGCGGGAAGGAGGAACGGGTTTATGATCGCTCGTGTCCGCACGACGCTTTATGGTGCAATCTGTGTGCAGAGAAGACGTGAAGAGAGAGAGAGAGAGTGTGAACGCTGTAGGTCAAGTAAAAAAAGACCAAAAATACACATTTACTGGAGAGTGTTAAATTATTCATTTCTGCAAAAGAGGAAAGGAAAAAAAGGCAGAAGAACAACCTGCTGTAATGAATTCAGAACAAATAAAGGAGTATCAAGCCTAATAAAGGAGTGATCTATGACAGGATATACAGTGGGTACGGAAAGTATTCAGACCCCCTTACATTTTTCACTCTTTGTTATATTGCAGCCATTTGCTAAAATCATTTAAGTTCATTTTTTCCCCTCATGAATGTACACACAGCACCCCATATTGACAGAAAAACACAGAATTGTTGACATTTTTGCAGATTTATTAAAAAAGAAAAACTGAGACCCTTTGCTGTGACACTCATATATTTAACTCAGGTGCTGTCCATTTCTTCTGATCATCCTTGAGATGTTTCTACACCTTCATTTGAGTCCAGCTGTGTTTGATTATACTGATTGGACGTGATTAGGAAAGCCACACACCTGTCTATATAAGACCTTACAGCTCACAGTGCATGTCAGAGCAAATGAGAATCATGAGGTCAAAGGAACTGCCTGAAGAGCTCAGAGACAGAATTGTGGCAAGGCACAGATCTGGCCAAGGTTACAAAAAAATTCTGCTGCACTTAAGGTTTGTAAGAGCACAGTGGCCTCCATAATCCTTAAATGGAAGACGTTCGGGAGGACCAGAACCCTTCCTAGAGCTGGCCGTCCGGCCGATCTGAGCTATCGGGGGAGAAGAGCCTTGGTGAGAGAGGTAAAGAAGAACCCAAAGATCACTGTGGCTGAGCTCCAGAGATGCAGTTGGGAGATGGGAGAAAGTTGTGGAAAAGTCAACCATCACTGCAGCCCTCCACCAGTCGGGGCTTTATGGCAGAGTGGCCGACGGAAGCCTCTCCTCAGTGCAAGACACATGAAAGCCCACCTGAAGGACTCCAAGATGGTGAGAAATAAGATTCTCTGGTCTGATGAGACCAAGATAGAACTTTTTGGCCTTAATTCTAAGTGGTATGTGTGGAAAAAGCCAGGCACTGCTCATCACCTGTCCAATACAGTCCCAACAGTGAAGCATGGTGGTGGCAGCATCATGCTGTGGGGGTGTTTTTCAGCTGCAGGGACAGGACGACTGGTTGCAATCGAGGGAAAGATGAAGTACAGGGATATCCTGGATGAAAACCTTCTCCAGAGTGCTCAGGACCTCAGACTGGGCCGAAGGTTTACCTTCCAACAAGACAATGAACCTAAGCACACAGCTAAAATAACGAAGGAGTGGCTTCACAACAACTCCGTGACTGTTCTTGAATGGCCCAGCCAGAGCCCTGACTTAAACCCAATTGAGCATCTCTGGAGAGACCTAAAAATGGCTGTCCACCAACGTTTACCATCCAACCTGACAGAACTGGAGAGGATCTGCAAGGAGGAATGGCAGAGGATCCCCAAATCCAGGTGTGAAAAACTTGTCTTTCCCCAAAAAGACTCATGGCTGTATTAGATCAAAAGGTGCTTCTACTAAATACTGAGCAAAGGGTCTGAATACTTAGGACCATGTGATATTTCAGTTTTTCTTTTTTAATAAATCTGCAAAAATGTCAACAATTCTGTGTTTTTCTGTCAATATGGGGTGCTGTGTGTACATTAATGAGGAAAAAAATGAACTTAAATGATTTTAGCAAATGGCTGCAATATAACAAAGAGTGAAACATTTAAGGGGGTCTGAATACTTTCCCACTGTATATAAGGAGTTTTCATATTCATCAATCTAATATAACATGGGTATATTGGGGTAAAATGATATGATGCACTTTATTATAATAGATATGACAGGGTTTGTACTAGGTGCTTAAGGTGCTTGAAGTACTTAAAACTCTAAAGAGGTACTTTGAAAAGTGCTTTAATTATTGAAAGACGATGTGTCTATGAAATAAGTGTTTAATTTTGTCAGTAAGCACATATCTTTGCACTCACAGTTCAGAAAACATAATTACCTTTTCGCTTATTTCAGTTAATGTCAGAAAACAATAGTGTCGTGTGAACACGGCTGAAGATGCGAAAAGATGAACAGATGAACCGAATCAATTGAGTCATTTACGCTGGAACCGTTCCGATTGATTCGCGACTGCAGTAATTCATTTCAAGTGATTCACTAGCAAAAACCAGATCAAATTAAAGGAGCCATTCATTTTTAATTTCAGTATCGCTGTACCGATTTTAAAAAGCACGTATAGGTGGGTAAAACTCAGCTTTTCGAAAACTCTTAATCAGTTCAAACCATTTCGTCGCAAAATGATTCACTGCTTTGAAGCGCTCCAATCGGATCGTGAATTGCGAATCATTTGATTTAGATACGGGTTCATGAATCATTTTGCGAATTGAACACCTGGTATGAAACATTAAATGATTCAAATCAAGTGATTTGCGATACGCAAAGTTCCGATCTAAGTCAAATGATTCGCGTCCTGATCTGAAATGATGGTTCGCGAATCATTATTCTGATCGGATCTTCATAGCGCGAATCGCGAATCATTTGTTTCGGATCGCGACTTCAAATCGGGTATCGCGAATCATTTGATTTAGATACGGGTTCATGAATCATTTCGCGAATTGAACACCTGGTATGAAACATTAAATGATTCAAATCAAGTGATTTGCGATACGCAAAGTTCCGATCTAAGTCAAATGATTCGCGTCCTGATCTGAAATGATGGTTCGCGAATCATTATTCTGATCGGATCTTCATAGCGCGGATCGCGAATCATTTGTTTCGGATCGGGACTTCAAATCGGGTATCGCGAATCATTTGATTTAGATACGGGTTCATGAATCATTTCGCGAATTGAACACCTGGTATATAACACTGAATGATTCAAATCAAATGATTTGCGATACGCAAATTTCCGATCTAAGTCAAATGATTCGCGTCCTGATCTAAAAATAATGGTTTGCGAATCATTATTCAGATTGGGACTTAATAGAGTGGATCGCGAATCATTTGATTTAGATCGGGACTTTGAATCGCATATCGTGGATTTCAATCATTCAGTTCGCGAAATGATTCACAAACCCATTACGATCTAAATCAAACGATTCGCGATCCGTGTTCCGAGTCCTGATCTGAAATGATGGTTCGCGAATCATTATTCAGATCGGGAATTCATAGAGTGAATCGCGAATCATTTGTTTCGAATCGGGACTTTAAATCGCGTACCGCGAATCATTTGATTTAGATACGGGTTCATGAATCATTTCGCGAATTGAACACCTGGTATAAAACATTAAATGATTATGACTAATGACTAAGTCAAATGATTCGCGTCCTGATCTGAAATGATGGTTGGCGAATCATTATTCAGATTGGGACTTCATAGAGTGGATCGCGAATCATTTGTTTCAGATCGGGACTAATAGAGTGGATCGCGAATCATTTGATTTAGATCAGAACTTCAGAGCGGGTTCGCGAATCTATTGCTTTAGATCGGATCTTTATAGCGCGAATCGCGAGTCATTTGTTTCAGACCGGCATTTCAAATCGCGTATCGCGAATCATTTGATTTGAATGATTCAATTCGCGAAATGATTCACGAACCCATTACGTTTTCTAAACCCCTTTTTTTTGGTTCAGATAAGTTTGTGGAAACTATCCAAAGTTCTGCTAATTTGAAGGCTATGAAAACTGTATTTCATTCATCCTTTGTGTCTTAAGATGTAAGATGTAATTTTATTACCCTGTTGTATATTCTTGTATTTTTGTTTGTGTGTGTGTGTGTGTGTATGTGTTTTTAACCATTTTATTTTGTCTGTAATTGTCTTGATGTTTTGGATATATGTATTATTTAATAAAAGACAAAAAAAAAGAACTTATTATGCTGTAAATCAAATGATTCGCGACCCGCGCTCCGATCGAGTCCTGGTCGTGATTGGTTCGCGAATCATTATTCAAATCGGGACTTTATAGAGTGGACCGCGAATCATTTAATTTTGATCAGAATTTAGCGGGTTCACGAATCTTTTGCTTTTGATCGGATCTTAATAGCGCGAATCGCGAATCATTTGTTTCGGATCGGGACTTCAAATTACGTATCGCGAATCATTTGATTAGAATAATTCAGTTCGCGAAGTGATTCACGAATCCGTTACGTATTCGCGATCCACGCTACGAAGATCCGATCTGAATAATGATTCGCGAACCATCATTTCAGATCAGGACTCGGAGTTGTGAATCATTTGATCTACAACGTAACGGGTTCGTGAATCATTTCGCGAATTGAATGGTTCAAATCAAAAGATTCTTGATTGATGATTCGCGATCTGCGCTACGAAGATCCGATCTAAGGCAAATGATTCGCGATCCACGCTACGAAGATCCAAAAAACAAAACAAAAAAAAAATTAAAAAAGACAAAAAAAAAAAAAGATTTAAAAAATAATAATAAATAATAAAAAAAACACTACGAAGATCCGATCTGAATAATGATTTGGATCAGGACTCGGAGCGCTATGTCCCGGTTTAGATCAGGATTCGGATCTTGAATCATTTAATTTGCAACTTAAGGGGTTCGTGAATCACTTCGCGAATTTAATGATTGAAATCAAATGATTTGCGATATGCGAATTTTTATATATATATATATATATATAATTTGAAATAGAAGACATAAGTGAGATCTCTGATTCAAGTCCTTAAAATAAAAAAGCAGTGCTTAAAAAGTCCTTGAAAGTCCTGGAATTTACTTTTACAGTATCTGAACGAACCCTATGATAATCTGATATTATAGCAATATGAAAATATTATAAGAATCTAATCTAATGATATAATATTAAAACATTTATTTAATTTGCAACGTAACGGGTTCGTGAATCACTTCGCGAATTGAATGATTCTAATCAAATGATTCGCGATACGCGATTCGAAGTCCCGATCTGAAACAAACGATTCGCGATTCGCGCTATGAAGATCCGATCAAAAGCAAACGATTCGCGAACCCGCTCTGATTCAAAGTAATTACGATTTATCACATGATTCATGAAGTCATTAAGTCAGTCATTAATATTATGAAATTTGGCGAATGTTAAAAAAATAAACATGTTTAACAAGTCTATTCACATTAATGTGATTAATGACAGCGCTAAAAATAGAGTTTTAAAAACTTATTTTTGCTCAGAACCCAATCTTGAAAACACCTGGTATAAAACATGCACAACCAAAAAATATAAACTGTGTAAACAATGCAACAAATTCGACAAGAGCTGCTCTAATGACGAGCGTGTTTATATTTTTTGTTGTTTTTCATTTGCATGGATTGTTTTCAGACACACTGTGTGTGTGATCGTGCCGTGTTTTGCTCATGTTCATTGAGGAGCGTCTGTTCTCCATCTTCAGTATCTCCAGAGATCAGTGTGTAAACAGCGGCTCATATCAGCTCTGACTCGCGGCGTCTCAGACGATGAGGCCTGCGGCGATGTGGAGCTGTGTTCGACTTTATGAGAAATCAAACTCACTGAGATGAAGATGATGAACACTGCTGTTCTCGCAGACACTTTTCATTAGTAGTGTTTGCTAGTCAGTCATAACTAGTACTGGTGCTGCATGTGTTTGTGCTCCAGATACGAGCGATTCCTCTGCTGTCAGATTAATGATGGGAATCTCATCTCTTTGTTTGATCCAGCACAAAGAATCGGCCTGAATCAGTTCATGGCTCTTCTGTCTCCTCACATCTCAATCTGACATTAATCAGCTCCTTAAAGATGCTCCTGTGAGTAAAACATGCTAAATGTGTCTTCACTTAAGTCTTATTTTAGTATTATTTATATATTATTGTAGTATTTTCTTTTTAAATATTTAGGAATATTATTTTTATTTTGATTTTTTATCAAAAATAAATAATTTATTTTTTTATTTTATTTATTAAATTATTCATAAATGTTTCAAATATTTATTTTTATGTTTTATATATATATATATATATATATATTTTTTTTTTTCAAAATTTTTTTTTTTTCCAAAATGTTTTATTATTTTTCAGTTTTAGTTTTAGTACTCAAGCACTTCATCAAACATATTTCATTTAGTTTTACTTTGATTTGTTCTATCTAATATTTATATTCATAGAAAAACTTCATTATTGAAGCTGAAATAAAGTTAAAAATATAAATATTAGATACATTTCATGTTCATTTTTAAGTTTTAGTCATTTTTATGAGATTTTATATTATTCATATTTTTTTTTTTTTTAAAGCATTAATTTTAGTTTGTTATTTTTTGTCATTACTATTATTTTTTTTTTTTTAAATCATTTTCAGATGAAGCTGAAATAATTTATAATAAATATATAATAAATTATTTATAGATATAAATATTAGATTTTAATTTCATTTTAAATTTTAGTCATTTATTATTTTTACTTTGCTTTGGGTTTTTTCTGTTTTATTTTTAGTCATTTTTATTTTTAGTAATTTTAGTAATTTTTATGTTGTGTCATTAGTTATTTCAGTTTTTCACATTTCTACTTTTTTTTCTTATTTATATTTTATTTTATTTCAGCTACTGAAAATAATTTTTAATTTTTTTTTATGTTTATGTTATATCTCTACAATATTTTATATACATAAAAATATATGTAAATATATTTAATAAAAGTACAATAATACTGTAATTATTAGTAATACTTTATTTATTTTAAATTAAATACTAAAAAAGTTAAATAATGTTAAATGTTAAAATGTATTTTAATTTTCTATATAATTTTCTATTTAATTTTCTTCTTTAATATATATATTACAAATAGTTTTTGTTGCAAAAAATGAAAATTTATTTTCAAATGAAGCTGAAATAAATTAAGATATAAATATTAAATCAGATTATTTTAAATTTTAGTCATTTTATGTGCTTTTGTCATTCTTCTGTTTTAATATTTTTAAATAGATAATATTTTAATTGGCTTTGGGTTTTTTTTTAGTAATTTTAGGACTTCAACTCAAAGCTATTTTTTATTTGTTAAATTTGTTAAGTTATTTCAGTTAGTTTTAATGTTATTTGTTTATCTAATATTTATAGAAAAATTTCATTTTCAGTCATTCATAATCATATTCTTTTTGAAATATTAATTTTAAATTTTATTTTAGTTTAAGTACTTTTCATGTTTGTCGTTATTATTCATTTTCAATATTCATTTTATATATATATTTAAATATTTTTGTTAAAAATGTTTTTAAGTTTTAGTCATTTTTATGAGATTTTATATTACTCATATATTTTTAAAAATATTAACTTTAAATTTTAGTTTGTCATTTTCAAGAGTTTTTGTCATTATTCATTTTCACTGATTTTCATAAAATATATAAATATGAGTTTTAATATATAAGTTTTAATCATTTTTATGATGTTGTTATATCTTTATATCATCTATTTATATTTTATTTTATTTCAGCTACTATAATTTTTTTTTTATGCTTTTTTTTTTCTTTTTAGTTAATGTAAACAACACGGCTCCACTCTCCAATGATAAATCATCTCATTTAAATATTCATGACTGAGCCTAGAACTCTGATTGGCTGCTGCTGGGACCGCTGGATGTCTATTGGTTGTCTAACTGCACAGATCGTTATTTAACCAGTGGTGAGGGAGTTCAGTGATTTATGATTATTATTATTATTTGATCAAATTAGTTTTGACTCAGTTTAAAGTGTTTGATCAGGACCGTAATACAGTTTATTCAACACGATCAGCGTCTCACAGGATGAAAGCATTTACATTTATCCAAAGCTTTCAGGATACACGTGTCATTAGTTCATGCATTGCTTGGGACTCGAACCCGTGACCTTGCCGTTGCTCTCCAGCAATGCAGGAAGCATAAAATAAAATGGCAAAGTCAAGTCATTGGAAAGCTGGTGTTTATAGAGTGACTGCATGAGTTTGTGCTGTAGATCTGTGTGTGTGTGTGTGTGTGTGTGTGTGTGAACCACAATAGACTGTGACTGTTTCTCACAGAGCTCTTGGACTTTAACCCCGTCTGAGATGAATTATAGTTTGTCCTGCTCTCATAAGCATGAGCTGACGGGGGAATAAAGCCACCCGACGCTTCGAGACGGAAACTCTTTCACCAAAACCCTCGTTCATCAGCATCACCGAATGAAGGACGCAAACCAAACGCACACACACTTCATCAGACAAAAATAAATAAATTATTTTTGTTTTTATTAAAATATTCTAAATATATTTATATATAATAAAAGAATAATATAATTATTACAATTTTTGTATTTAAATTATTAAAATTGTTAATACATTAATATATAATATATAAATATATATATAATTTCTAATTTTCATTTTGTAATACATTTAATTTTTTTTTTTATAAAATCCTAAAAAATAATTTTCAAATGAAGCTGAAATAAATTATCATATAAATATTAGATCCTTTTAATATTTATTTTATTTTAAGTTTCATTTTATGTGCTTTTGTCATTATTTTTAAAATATTTTTATTTTGCTATATTTGCTATATTTTGCTTTATTTAGGTTTTTTCAGTTTTATTTTTAGTAATTTTAGTACTTCAACTCAAAGTTATCTCAGTTAGTATAAAAATACAAAAGTAAATATATTTAATAATAATATAATAATACGATTATCAATAATAATACTTACTATTTACTATTTATGTAAATTAAATTATTAAAATTATTTAATTATATATTAAGTAAATATATAACAGTGTATGTATTGAGTAATGTTAACTAAAATGTATTTTAATTAAATTTATTTAAATAAAAATGTAAAAATAATTTTCAAATGAAGCTGAAAAAAATTAAGATATAAATATTAGATTGCTTTAATTTTTATTTTATTTAAGTTTTAGTCATTTTATGTGCTTTTGTCATTCTTTTTAAATATTTTATTTTGCTTTGTATAAAATACATAAATAAATATATTTAATAATAATACAATAATATGATTATTAATAATAATACTTTTGTTTATTTTAATCAAATTATTAAAAAAATTAATTATTTTATTATATATTAAGTAAATATATAACAATGTATGTATATGTTTTTATTTGAAAAAAATTAAAAATAATTTTCTGAAATAAACTGAAATATAAATATTAGATGTAATTTTTATTTTATTTTAAGTTTTAGTCATTTTATGTGCTTTTGTCATTCTTCTTTTTAAATATTTTTATTTTGCTTTGTTTTTTTCAGTTTTATTTTAGCAATTTAGTACTTCAATTCAAAGTTATTTCAGTTAGTTTAAAAATACATAAGTAAATATATTTAATAATAGTATAATAATATGATTATTAATAATAATACTTTTTATTTATTTAAATTAAATGATTAAACATATTTTATTATATATAAAGTAAATATATAATGTGTGTGTGTGTGTGTGTGTGTGTGTGTGTGCATGTATTGAGTAATGTTAACTAAAATTTAAAATTCTATTTTTATTTTTTATAATAAAGCTATTTGTAAAAAATATATATTTTTTACAAATAGCTTTATTATAAAAAATAAAAAAAGAATTTTCAAATGAAGCTGAAATAAATTAAGATATAAATATTTGATCCCTTTAATTTTTATTTTATTTTAAGTTTCAGTTACTTTCAGTTAGTATAAAAATACATAAGTAAATATATTTAATAATAATACGATTATTATTAATAATAATTTTTATTTATTTAAATTAAATTATACAAATTATTAACAATTATTTTATTATATATTAAGTAAATATATAACAATGTGTGTGTATGTATGTACTGAGTAATGTTAACTAAAATTGATTTTCATTTTCATTTTTTATATATTTTTTACACATATATTTTATTTTTTATTATAAAAAAGTTTTAGTCATTTCATGTGCTTTTGTCATTCTTTTTAAATATTTTTATTTTGCTTAGTTTTTTTTTTATTTTTATTTATTTTTTATTATTTTAGCACTTCAACTCAAAGTTATTTCAGTTAGTATAAAAATACATAAATATATGTAATAATAATATAATAATATGATTATTAATAATAATACTTTTTATTTATTTAAATTAAATTATAAAAAAATATTAACAATTATTTTATTATATATTAAGTAAATATATAACGTATGTACTGACTAATGTTTACTAAAATTATAATAAAAATATTAGTTTTAATTAAATTAACTTATTATATATTAAGTATGTAATATAAAACACATAGTATAAAATGGAATCATCCTGAAATTATATTGTGGGGTGTAAGAGATTATATTTTGGCATGATTGACTGTGAATAAATATATATTTCAATCTGAAGTATAAATTTATTTTTAATAGACATCCTGATTGACTGGTAACTTAAAAATTTAGTAGCCAAATTAGCTTGGTGAGTGAGAAAGTTCCTTGTCAAACCCCGCTCACATCTTTCTTTTATTAGCATCAAATATAAATGTACTGTTCATTTTGTTATGATCTATTTCTTAAATGTCTTGACTTCCTGTCCCCTCATTTCCTGTTTCTTCTTTCAGACGGATCTTCCAGTGAAAGTCTTGTGTCTCGTGAGGGTCCTTTGACATCCGCATCATCAAACAGAGGAGTTTCCATGGCAACCAATCCCACAGAAGCCGTTTGCGAGGAAACGCTCGCAATATCCGACGCTCTTTTCCCGGAGGACGCAGGTTTGGTTTTGGTGTTTTGACTGAAAGTGTGTAAATCACACTGAAGTTTGTTAAAGTGCTCTGAGACGCGTGACGCCGAAACCCCAGACCGCACCAGAAAATGAGTTTTAGAGGAGAATACGTTACGTAACGCTGTATTATAGATGAGCGGCTCTTAGAAAAGATCACATCTGTCCTCCAGAGGAATCACACACTACAGCTCAACGTCTCCACGCACAATTTAACGGCTTTGAGGAAGATCTGAGTGAAACCGAGACGCCTCTTTAATTTTTCATCGCTCAGAGTTGGATGTGAACACAATGACAGACAGAAAAGATTTCACTGTTACGCTGAACAAAAGTGTTTTCCTCAGAAATTGCAAGCAAATTTCACAGATAATTACAAAGAAATAACACATTGAATTAAATTTGAAATTATGAAGTAGAAAAGGGAAATACTGTTTTTCTTGTAATACATTCTCCAGCAATCTTTGTTTTATTTACAGCTTTAAAAAAAAAATATATATATATAAAAAAATCTGTTTTCATTTAAATTTCAGTAATACGTGAATTTAAGTATAAGTAAAAATATAATTAAATTTTGAGTAATTGAATGGCTTTTCTTGGTAGTTTGTCTGTGTGTGTGTTTTATTTTTTTACTGTTTTTCGTGCCAAACATTCTCCAACGATTTTTTGTTGTATTTACAGCTTTAAAAAATATTTTAACAATTTCTGTTTTTGTAATAAGTACACTTAAGTAAAAGTAGAAATAAATAAATGATATAATAAATATAATAAATTTTAATAAATAAATAATTATTATAAAAAAAAATTACATTTTGAGTAATTTAACGGCTTTTGTTAATAGTTTTTGTGTGTGTTTGTTTTCTTAATTTATTTCTATATACTGTTTTTCTTGTAAAACATTCTCCAACAATCTTTTTTTCATTTACAGCTTTAGAAATATGTTAAAATTTTCTGTAATTATTTAAATTTAAGTAAAAATACAATCAAATTGTGAGTAATTTAATGGTTGTTGATAGTTTTGTGTGTGTGTGTGTTTAGTTTTTTAATATATCTATACTGTTTCTCCAACAATCTTTGTTTTATTTACAGCTTTAAAAATATTTTAAACATTTCTGTTTTCATTTAAATTTAAGTAATACGTACATGTAAGTAAAAGTAAAATAAAATTACATTTTGTGTCATTTAATGGCTTTTGTTGATAGTTTGTGTTTGTTTAAATATATCTATGTACTGTTTTTCTTGTAAAATATTCAACAATCTTTGTTTTATTTACAGCTTTAAAAAAATTTACAATTTCTTTTTTATTTAAATTTAAGTAATAAGTAAATTTAAGTAAAAAATAATTTAATTTTGAGTCATTTAATGACTTTGTTGATAGTTTTTGTATATTTGTGTTTTACAGATATATCTATGTACTGTTTTTCTTGTAAAACCTTCTCCAACAATCTTTATTTTATTTACAGCTTTAATTGTTTTTTGTTAAATTTTGTTACATTTTGTTAAAGTTTTCATTTAAATGTAAGTAATAATTTAAGTAAAATTAAAATAAGTAAATTTAAGCAAAAATATAATTAAATTTTGAGTAATTTAATGGCTTTTGTTGATAGTTTTTGTGTGTGTCTGTGTTTTACAAATATATATATATATATATATATATATACATATATACACTGTTTTTCTTTTAAAACATTCAACAATCTTTGTGTGTTTTGTGTGTGTGTTTCAAATATATCTATGTACTGTTTTTCTTGTAAAACATTGTACAACAATCTTTGTTTTATTTACAGCTTTAAAAAAATCCTTGTAACATTTCTGTTGTCATTTAAATTTATTTAATAATTTAAGTAAAATTAAAATAAGTAAATTTAAGTTAAAAAATATATATATTTGTGTGTGTGTGTGTGTTTAAAAAATATGTCTGTATACAGTTTTTCTTGTAAAATATTCTCAAACAGTCTTTGTTTTATTTACAGCTTTAAAAATATTTTTAAAAATGTCTGTTTTCAGTTAAATTGAAGTGATGAGTACATTTAAGTAAAATAAAATTTAAGTACATTTAAGTAAAAAATATAATTACATTTTGAGTCATTTAATGACTTTCGTTGATAGTGTGTGTGTGTGTTTTTCAAATATATCTGTATATACTGTTTTTCTTGTAAAACATTCTCCAACAATCTGTTTTTACTTACAACAATCTTTTTTTTTTTTTATTTACAGCTTTAGGTAAAATTAAAAATATGTAAGTTTAATAAAATAATAATAAAATTAAATTAAAAAAATAAAATTAAAGTAAAATAAAGTAAAAATAAAATTACATTTTGAGTAATTTAATGGCTTTGTTGATATTTGTGTGTGTGTGTGTGTGTGTGTGTGTGTGTGTGTGTGTTGTTTTAAAAATATGTCCATATGCTGGTTTTCTTACAAAACATTCTCCAGCAATCTTTGTTTTATGTACAGCTTTAGAAATGTTTATATAACAATTATCAATTTCTGTTTCCATTTAAATTTAAGTAATAAGTACATTTAAGTAAAAGTAAAAATAAAAATTAAATTAAAAAGTAAAAATGTAAGTAAATTTTGAGTAGTTTAATTTCTTTTGTTGATAGTTTTTGTGTGCGCTTTTTAAATATATCTATATGAAGTTTTTTATTAATGATTGTTTCAATTATAGTTATTTTAGTAAGTCACATTACACTAAATAAAAATGAGAAATGTTGCCTATATTTTTTCATATTCCATATTTTATATTTTATTTTATTTCACATTTATTTTGTTTCACTACAAAAAAAAAAAAAAAAAGTATGATCAATAAGTCATCACTGTCTGCTCCTCTGACATATATGTATGTAATATGTAATATTTGTAATCTTTTTACCATCTTATTAAGTCTGGCTGGCAGTATTTTTCATTTAATATCCTGTTTCTCTAAAATGCATCACATTTGTGAGGTACAATGTCCTGTGAATGTTGTCTGTTGTTGACTCTCATCAGTATGGACGGATGGATGTCTAACGGTGTGTTTTGTAGCACAGTGAAATGAAACTCTGACTAAACAGTCAATATCATCTCATGCGAATGGAGAAACAGTTTCTGGTGTGATTTTGTCTAGACATATTTGGGGAAATTCAGCGTTTCTCATAGATCCTAAAGTTTCTTTGTCGTGTCAAGAAGAAAGTCGGGCAGGATCATTTTCCCCCGCCGGCCGTAAGTGCGGTTCTAAGCACGTCGTTTGAGAAACAAATGTAGGTGTCAGGATTTTATGGAACGGCGTCCGTGAACATACAGCATTTTATGAGTCAATCCTGTCGGCCGGGCTACAAAACAGCCTTGTAAAATTGTTTCACCCTGGAGGTCAGAAGAAACACACCTGCTGCTGAAACCAATCAGCAGAGACATCGAGCCCATGGTCATGCGCTTTCACTTTCTGACTTTCCATGTCTGGAAATAACATTTCTGAGAGTCATTCCTCATCAGAAACAGAACAGATCGTAGATTACTTCGGATAAAAGCATTCTCTAAATGCATGAACGTATATGTAAATGTAAGTAGTTACACTGCACAGGAAGATCTGTCATGGTGGTATTTGTGGTATTGCAGATTTAAATGTCAAAAATTGTATTATGGAATTATTAATGTTGTTTAAGGCAAGACACCCCAGGTGAATACTGTAAAAATGAACTAATATATATCACTATAAATCCAGTAGATTGATTACATTAAAACATGGAAACATTTTTTTGTATTTTAAAATACCATGTTTAAATACACAAACGAAGCATTAAATATGCATTATATGCATACATCACCAGAAACTAAATTTGAACACTGGATAAATCCAGCTTCAAAATTTCCTTTCATTTCGCTGACAAAGTTAAAGTGTTTTGTCAACAACCAGAAAAAACATTAACATGTTTTTAGGAATAAATGTTGTATAAATCAGTGTGAATGATATATGAACAAACCCCTCGGTAAAAACCTCAAGAATATTGATAAGAATAAACCTCTTAGAATGTAGAGAGGAATAAAACTCTAAGTTGTGGTGTTTGTAAGTGCTGCTTAAATAGAAAACCAAACTCATTTTGAGAAAACGGCCTTTAAAAATGTGTTATAATTAAAACCTACAGACGCAATTATATGAAGTGCAATAATAAAACCAGGCAAATGATACATGAAGAAACCCTTCAGTAAAAACCTGAATGAAATAAAACTCTAAGTTTTGGTGTGTGTAAATGCTGCTGAAGTGGAGTAACAAACTCATTTTGAGAAAACAGCCTTTATAATGTAACTGAAATCTGTAGACACAAACAGATGAAGTGCAATAATAAAGCCAGGCGAATGATATATGAAGAAACCCTTCAGTAAAAACCTGAATGAAATAAAATACTAAGTTTTGGTGTGTGTATGTGCTTCTGAAGTGGAGAAACAGACTATTTTGAGATAACAGCCTTATAGATTCATAATGTAATTCGAAATCTATAGACTCAAATAGGTGATATGCACTAATAAAAGTAGTGTGAATGATATATGAACAAACCCTTCAGTAAAAACTTTCAGAATATAGAGAGGAATAAAACTCTAAGTTTTGGTGTGTGTAAATGCTGCTGAAGTGGAGTAACAAACTCATTTTGAGAAAACAGCCTTTATAATGTAACTGAAATCTGTAGACACAAACAGATGAAGTGCAATAATAAACCAGGCGAATGATATATGAACAAACCCTTCAGTAAAAACCTTCAGAATATAGAGAGGATTAAAACTCTAAGTTTTGGTGTTTGTAAGTGCTGCTGAAGTAGAGAAACAAACTCATTTTGAGAAAATGCCCTTTAAAAATACGTAATGTAATTGAAATCTATAGATGCATATAGATAATACGCAATAATAGAACCAGGCGATTGACATATGAACAAACCCTTTAGTAAAAACTTTTAGAATAAAGAGAAGAATAAAACTTCTAAGTTTGGTGTATGTAAGTGCTGCTTAAGTGGAGAAACAATCTCATTTTGAAAAAAAAAAACGGTGTCTAAAAATATGTTGTAACTGAAACCCACAGACACAAGATGAAGTGCAATAATAAAACCAGGCAAATGATACATGAAGAAACCCCTCAGTAAAAACCAGAATATAGAGAGGAATAAAACTCTAAGTTGTGGTGTTTGTAAGTGCTGCTGAAGTAGAGAAACAAACTCATTTTTGAGAAAACAGCCTTTAAATATACGTAATATAACTGAAATCTATAGATGCAAATAGGTGATATGCAATAATAAAACCAGTGTGTGAATGTTATATGAACAAACCCTTCAGAATACAGTCAGAATACAAACTTCTAAGTTTATGAAAGTGCTGCTTAAGTAGAGAAACAAACTGATTTTGAGAAAATGCCCTTTAAAAATTTGTGTTATAATTGAAACCTACAGACGCAATTAGATGAAGTGCAATAATAGAACCAGGCAAATACATGAACAAACCCCTCAGTAAAAACCTTCAGAATATAGAGAGGAATAAAACTATAAATTTTGGTGTATGTAAGTGCTGCTTAAGTAGAGAAACAAACTGATTTTGAGAAAACAGTCTTTTAAAATATATGTTGTAATTGAAACCTACAGACGCAATTAGATGAAGTGCAAAAATAAAACGAGGCAAATGATACATGAAGAAACCCGTCAGTAAAAACTTTCAGAAAATAGAGAGGAATAAAACTCTAAGTTTTGGTGTTTGTAAGTGCTGCTGAAGTAGAGAAACAAACTCATTTTGAGAAAACAGCCTTTAAATATACGTAATATAATTGAAATCTATAGATGCAACTATATGATGTGCAATAATAAAACCAGGTGAATATGAACAAATCCTTCAGTAAAAACTTTCAGAATATAGAGAGGAATAAAACTCTAAGTTGTGGTGTTTGTAAGTGCTGCTGAAGTAGAGAAACAAACTCATTTTTGAGAAAACAGCCTTTAAATATACGTAATATAATTGAAATCTATAGATGCAAATAGGTGATGTGCAATAATAAAACCAGTGTGTGAATGTTATATGAACAAACCCTTCAGAATACAGTCAGAATACAAACTTCTAAGTTTATGAAAGTGCTGCTTAAGTAGAGAAACAAACTGATTTTGAGAAAATGCCCTTTAAAAATTTGTGTTATAATTGAAACCTACAGACGCAATTAGATGAAGTGCAAAAATAAAACGAGGCAAATGATACATGAAGAAACCCGTCAGTAAAAACTTTCAGAAAATAGAGAGGAATAAAACTCTAAGTTTTGGTGTTTGTAAGTGCTGCTGAAGTAGAGAAACAAACTCATTTTGAGAAAACAATGGTCTTAAAAGGTATAATGTAATTGAAATCTATAGATGCAACTATATGATGTGCAATAATAAAACCAGGTGAATATGAACAAATCCTTCAGTAAAAACTTTCAGAATATAGAGAGGAATAAAATTCTAAGTGTTGGTGTGTGTAAGTGTTGCTGAAGTAGAGAAACAAACTAATTTTGAGAAAATGCCTGTTAAAGTGTGTGTTATAACTGAAACGTACAGATGCAATTAGATGACATGCAGTGATAAAACCAGCGAATGATACATGAAGAAACCCCTCAGTAAAAAAACTTCAGAATATAGAGAGGATTAAAATAAGTTTTGGTGTGTCTAAGTGCTTTTAAAGATATGGATTGGTATTGAATCTACAGATGCAATACGATTGCAATAAAATAAATACTTCAATTTATATTTTGGTTATTTTCTTTCCATTAGTCTGAAATGGCATGTTATGAAAAGCCAGATAACTCAAAAGACAGCAGGAGGATAGGAGTCATGAGCTGAAGTTCATCATTCGTAACACACACCTCAGCTTAAACACTTAACCAGCACGTGTGACACACGACTCCTTTATGAGCATACAAAGAGAGTGTGAATATGAACTGAACTCCTCAGCTCCTTCACTTCATGTTTTAACCAACCAGCAGGATCAGCATGTTTCTTCAGCTCACAGCTGAACCGAATCATTCAAGAGTTTCTCTGACAGACGTCCAGCTTTTTGATGACTTGAGACTTTGTGAAGTTTCACCTCAGAGGTCAGTCAAATGAATTTCCGCTCATGCATGTTCACATTGGCACCGGTGTGATGAGGAAAAGCAGATTAGCTTCATGTTCCTGTAAATGTTTTAATCTTTTTGTGTGTTTTTCTTCACAGAACTGAGGCTTTATTGCCACACTTCAGTGGTCAGACACTTCATGATGATGTTTAAAATTCATAACTTCTGTAGAATATGAACCAGAGAGACATTTGAGTGTGAGTAGATTTGTGCAAAACACCAGTTGGTGCCAAAAAATTAGGCCTGAATATAATTTACGTATTTGAATTGCATTTAAAATTTCCATCCATTTGAATAACTCAGTTTTAACACAAACAAACTGATTAACTTAATGCGATTCATATTTGTCAGTCATACAGAAATGAAACAGCACTCAAAAAAAATCATGGCATAGTTCATTTAAATTAATCAAAATCAGCATAATTTTTGTGAACAAAATTCACTTTATTTAGTTAAAAGTATGGTTAAAATATGTCTAGCTCTGGAATAAGCACGTTAAAATGTGTGAGATTGAAACAAATTGGATTTATTGATGGAAAATATAAAAACCTGACTTTGCGTATTTAAAACACATTCAGTACTATTACAGAAATTTGACCAGTTTAATTACACAGTTTTAACATAGTTTATGTTAAAACTGTGTAATTCAAATGGATGGGAATTTGGCAGGTAATTAAAATAAATCTTACATTTAGGCCTAAATATCTTGAACAATGTTTGTTAGCATCTCCTCCTTTTCAAAACCAGGGAAAAAAGTCAATAATTTTCATTTTAGAGTGATTTAATAAAAAAAAAAAAAAAGTTTTAGGAAAGATGGTAAAATATCTATATTTCTCATAAATATGAATAGTTTAGCTGTTCCCCAAAATCACTCTAAAACCATCTGACCATCTTATCCAGTATTTTAGCAGGATATTCTGACTCTCTGAATAGCCTGATTATACACTTGTGTACAAAAACAGCACATTCAGTGTGTTGTTCTTATTAGCATCTTCACATTCACATCTCATATTATACTTTGTTTTTGTTTAGTCCTGAATAATTCATGTTCTCGTACGTGTCTCTGCGGGTGATGGAACATCTCAAATGAAATCGTTGCACTGCAAATATTTTGAAACGATGAACTTTTGAGGAACTTCAGTCTCGGGAGCGACGCACGGCTCAGAGGGGTTTATTTATTCATGTTCCCCTTCGCCTGCCTTTGAATCTAAACCTCACAGTGTGTACAAGAAACTTTCCTAATATTGTATTAAACAAGGACAAAAGTCACAAGTTTAACTGTAAAACAACGAGCACACCAAAATCATGAGCCATGACAGAAAACTGCAGTTCATTTACTGTGTAAATCTTAAATATGATTATGTTTTTGTCTACGCTCTTAAAAATAAAGGTGCTTCACAGCGATGCCATAGAAGAACCATTCAGTCAAAGGTTCTTTAAAGGAGAAATGAACAACAATTCACAAATAATGTATCACCCCCTTGTCATCCAAGATGTTCATGTCTTTCTTTCTTCAGTCGTTAAGAAATTATGGTTTTTGGGGAAAACATTTCAGGATTTTTCTCCATATAATGGACTTCACTGGTGCTCCGATTTTGAACTTCCAAAATGTAGTTTAAATGCGGCTTCAAAGGCTCTAAACGATCCCAGACGAGGAAGAAGGGTCTTATTTAGTGAAAGGATCTGTCTTTTTTTAGGAAAATTAAAATTTGTATACTTTTTAAGCACAAAAGCTGGTGTAGCACATGTTCTGGGATGCGCGTCCACGACGTACTATTGAATCACGTCAAAAGGTCACACTGTCAACTGAAGCGAACACGCAAAGACTAAGAAAGTGCAAGTAAGTCAAACACTGCTTACAAACAAAAAGGTACAACGATGTCGGACGATTCTGAAGTTGTAGGAGAAAATAAGATTTTTTTCGTCATACTCTACATAGACGATGAACTTAGACGTGATTCGTAGTAATGATGGGAAGTTCGGATCATTTTACCGACTCGGACCTTTGAGTCTCGTTCAGCAAAATGAACAAAATTACTTTTCGAGTCATTTTGTTCATTTTAGCAAAATATAATTAAAATGTTACGTGTCACTTCCCGAACACATCTACTGCTTACACAAACGTTGATCACACTACAAACAAGACAAAACTATAATGCTGTAAGAAACAGAAAAGATTCATTCATTGTTTACCTGGGTCTTTAGTCTATGATTAGCTCACCTCACCTCTTATCTGACAAGTTTTCAGGTTTGAGTCGTTCGTTCATCACGTGACGCCCCATAAGATGAACGAACCACTCGAAAAACCCAAAGATTCGAAACAGGTGAACTAAATCCAGTACAGAACCTAATAGGATGTTGCACATGCATGACTGAACGAAACACTCCCCGAGACGACTCGTTCTTCTGAGTCACATTAAAGATTTGTTTAAAATGAACAAATCATTCAAGAACGACCCATCACTAAGTCGTAGCATCGTGGACGCGCATCCCAGAACCTGTGCTATACCAGCTTTTGTGATTAAAAAGTATACACATATTTATTTTTTGAAAAAAGTGACCGATCGTTTCATTAGATAAGACCCTTCTTCCTCGGCTGGGATCGTTTAGAGCCTTTGAAGCTGCATTTAAACTACATTTTGGAAGTTCAAAATCGGGTCACAAATGAAGTCCATCATATGGAGAAAAATCCTGAAATGTTTTCCTCAAAAACCATAATTTCTTCACGACTGAAGACAGAAAGACATGAACATCTTGGATGACAAGGGGGTGAGTAAATTATTTATAAATTGTTGTTCTGGAAGTGGACTAATCCTTTAAAGAACCATCTCTTTCTTACCATTTTATAATCTGAATAACCTTTTTTCGTCACTTTTGAAAAAAAGAAAGGTTCTTCAGATGGTAAAGGTTCTTTATGGAACCACTTAGACAAAAAAAGGCTCTTCTATGGCATCGTGAAGCACCTTTATTTTTAAGCGTGTAATTCAGGTGATTTTCAATGTTTATTTTTTAAAATGGAACAGTTTATTGAATATTTGTTAAATAGTTTGCATGTGTTTTGAGTATCACATTTGATTCATCAGGCTTTTATGGCTCATATAGTCAGACATGAGGAAAAAAGCTTAATTTTACTCAGAGACTCAAACTGAGCAAATTTCTATGACGAAATTTCAATGCTTGTAATGTAAATCAATGAGATCTTTGTAACATCTTTGTACTTACATAAAACGATCTAAATATCGGTATCTAAATATATGTATATTATTTAATCACAAAAGCTGGTGTAGCACAGGCTCTGGGATGCGTGTCCACGATGCTACGAATTGGTGATGGGTCGTTCTTGAACAACTCAATCAAATTATTCAAGCTATGAGATCGGAGCCGATCTGAATAATTATTCGCGAACCTGCTCCGAAATTCGGATCTAAATCAAATGTTTTGCGATACGTGATCCGAAGAGCCAATCTAAATAATGAATCGCAAACCTGCTCTGAAGCATAGACCTCTTTGAAATCAAATGATTCACGAAACGCGATCAGAGCCGATCTGAATAATGATTCGTGAACCTGAAGTTCAGAGCTAAATCAAATGATTCTTGATATGCGATCCAAAGAGCCGATCTAAATAATGATTCGCGAACCTGCTCTGAAGAAACTAAATCAAATGATTCTCGATACGCGATTCGTTTGGAGCGCTTCGAAACAGTGAATCATTTTGCGACGCAATGGTTTAACTGATTCAGAGTTTCGAAAAACTCCGTTTTGTCCACCACTTTGTGCTTTTTAAAATCATTACAAGTGATGTCGAAATTTCGAACAAATCTTTAATGTGACTCAGGAAGAACGAGTCATCTCGGGGAGTGATTCATTCAGTCGCGCATGCGCAACATCCTATTAGGTTCTGTACTGGAATTAGTTCACCTGTTTCGAGTCTTTATGCAATGCAAAGATATAAGATGTTTTGGAGGCTTGGAAAGATCATTCCTCCAACTGAGGAACAGTGAAAGTAAAGCTTCTGGAAACAAACATTCCTCAAAAGATCCTAATGATTTGATGTGAGTCTAAAAATAATTCATTGAGAATCAAGCTGAGCTGCTTCAGTCCAGTAAAAGTGTTCATCTGGAAATATTACTACAGTTTACTTGATAAAAATTAGTCAAGATTTGATTTAAAACTATCCATCAGATGACAAAAGGCATGGGATAGATTGACTGTGACGGGTTTAACAGTACATTTTTGATCATATTGATCATTTAGAGGCTTTAGAAATGTGTGTGTCAAATATTATGGTTGATAGTATTGTAGCTGCTCCAAACTGGCTGGTTTTAGGAACATTACTGCTGGTCAGCCAGATAAGGACCAACTTAAGCTGGATTGGTCAGAGAGGCTGTTATCAAACTAAACCTGCTTATAGTCTGACTATCTGTTTCCTGCAGCTGTAAGTGAATGTGTGGGACGGTGAAAGCGCTGACCGTCCGACCCAAACAGCCCATTAGGAAGCACAAACCCCTCGGGCTGAACATGGAGATGCGGGTCTGTTTCCTCCAGACGTTAGCGCGCACACGGGCAGCGGTTTAATTAAACCAGATAAACTGGAAAACATTCCCCGTCTGTCTCAGTGGCTTTGTGGGTAATTTGTGTCGCTTGGTGAGACTCAGTCAGAGGTTGATTCATTGAGCACTGTTAGCTATTAGCCATTAGCGCCCACAGCAGTAAAGCCATCCACACTGTGTGTGTGTGTGTGTTTGTCACCCGCTGGTCTGATTCTGAGTCTGGCGTGATGCTGAACAGCGGGTGATAATGTGTATCTTGTTGCTCGAGTCTTTTCTGAGTGATTGATTGATTTACTCTCAATTTTCATCTGGGTTAAAACCTGAAGACACATGTCTGTGAGTTCATTTTTACCTAACAGCTCTGTTTTTGGGGACTGACGGCTGGATCCACTTACACACATTCACTTTTGGTCCACCTTCCAATTGCATTTAGACAGCAGGAGTGATGATGTATTTTTGTAGGCCGACAAGTTCCTATCACTCTGGTTCTCTCATTAAAAACCCAATAGGATTTTTTCATTGACTTATGTATTATTGAAGAAAAAAAGCTCTGTGACTCTGTGAATACGGCTTGTATAAATTTAAAGCATGAATACAATTGCCAGAAGAAGAAAGTAAATGGTTTAAATGTCATTATTAATAATGGGTATTGATCATATTTTTTATGTCATAGCCTACACTGTAAAAAACAATTTTTTGAGTCAACTTAAAATAATTTGTAACCTGGCTGCCTTAAAATGTTAAGTTCGGTCAACTCAATAAAAAGTTTATTCAGCTTAAAATGTTAAATTATACTAAGTGACAACTTAGATATTTGATTTGAATCAACTTAAAATTTTAAGGCAGCTGGGTTACTTACCCATCTGTTAAGTTTAGCAAACACAAATATCTAAGTTGTTAGTACAACTTAACATTTCAAGTTGACTAAATTTATTTTAAGTTGACTGAACTTAAAATTTTAAGGCAGCAGGGTAACAAATTATTTTAAAATGACTCAACAAATCGTGTTTTTTATTTTTTACAGTGTAGAATAAAACAGATCTTTGAACTGAAGATACTGAACCAAAAACATATTCAGAAAATAGAACTGGAAGCGACGTCACTTTTTGTGTACTCACAGTGGCTTGCCACCACTTACTGGTAATATTACTTTTATATTTATAATTCTATTTATTTCATATTTGTATTCCAGTTTTTATATATATTTTATATATATTCCAGTATTTGTATATATTTTATATATAAAACATTATTTATGCAAGTGCAGTGCCAGTGAAAACTGTAGACCTACCTCTGTATTTGTCATGTGTCATTGTAAGATGTAAATGTATGACTTTTTTACTGCCTTAATGGTTTGATGTTTTGTACTGTTTAATAAAAAACAAATCAGAAAAAAAGATTCGTAAACCGCCATCCGATTTAAATCAAATGATGAATAATGATTCGCGAACCTGCTCTGAAATTTGGATCTAAATAAAATGATTCTCGATGCGCGATCCGAAGAGCCGATCTAAATAATGATTCGCGAACCTGCTCTGAAGTTCAGATCTTTAAATCAAATGATTCGCGAAACGCGATCCGAAGAGCCGATCTGAATAATGATTCGCGAACCTGAAGTTCAGATCTAAATCAAATGATTCACAATACGCGATCCGAAGAGTCGATCTAAATAATGATTCGCGAACCTGCTCTGAAGCATAGGATCTTTAAATCAAATGATTCGCGAAACACGATCGGAGCCGATCTGAATAATGATTCGCGAACCTGAAGTTCGGATCTAAATTAAACGATTCACGATACGCGATCCGAACAGCCTATCTGAGTAATGATTCGCAAATCTGCTCCGAAGAAACTAAATCAAATGATTCTCGATACGCGATTCAATTGGAGCGCTTCGAAACAGTGAATCATTTTGCGACGCAATGGTTTAACTGATTCGGAGTTTCGAAAAGGTCCGTTTTGTCCACCACTTCGTGCTTTTTAAAATCATTACAAGCGATGTCGAAATTCTTAAATGAATGGCTCTTTTGAAATGATCGAAGTCTCGAGTTTGAGTTTGAATCGATCGGGGCGGTTCCAGGGTAAATGACTCACTTAACTGAATCAGTTTGTCTGTTCATGCGCTTTTCGCGTCTTCAGTCATGTTTACGCGATACTGTCAGTACCACTACTATTTTTGCTCGCTAGTTTTATGAGATTAACTGAAATAAGCGAAAAAGTATGATGTTTACAAATAAAATATCCATATTTCCATTCTGAAGATAATGTTAACCGTTTTCCACGTCGACGACATCCAACACAAATCTATGAACAGGTGAGCTAACCGGTTTACTGCTAACTAGTAAAAGCTTCCAGTCTCATACCATTGAATTCAATCTTAAATATTCACATTTATCAGTATATAATGTAATAAGTATTTGAGAAAGTATTGTTGTATGTGATTGTATTAATCTAAACAATGCTTTTTAATGGTAATACCATAGTATTTGGACATTTACCATGGTTTTACAATGTTTTTTTAATGATAATATCAGTATTTGGTCATTTACCATGGGTTTGCAATGGGTTTTACAATAATACCATAGTTTTTGGACATTTGCCATGGTTTTACAATGGTTTTTCCACTATATTGGTTGCACGGTGGCTTTTCAAAGTAATACTATAGTTTGTCAGGGTAATACTATAGGTTTTGAACATTTACCATAGTTTTACAATGGATTTTCAAAGTTTACCATAGTTTTGGACATTTTCCATGGTTTTACAATCGTTTTTTATGGTAATACCATAGTATTTGGCCATTTACCATGGTTTACAATGTTTTTTCAGGGTAATTCTATAGTTTTTGAACATTTACCATGGTTTTACAATGGTTTTCCACCATAGTATTTAGCCATTTACCATGGGTTTACAATGGGTTTTACAATAATACCATAGTATTTGGCCATTTACCATGGTTTACAATGATTTTTCATGGTAATACCAGTTTTAATTAATATGACGAGCTGCAGCTCAAAATACATGCTAGATGAAAACATTGTGCATTATGATGGAGTTTGTAGTTTAATTCACTGTATTTGAAATAGTTTGGGCACTGCGATTCAGTTGTTGACAGTTCAATATGAATCAGTTGAAAACATCCAGTCTCATACCACTGAAGTCAATCTTAAATATTCACATTTATCAGTATATAATGTAATAAGTATTTGAGAAAGTATTGCTGTATGTGATTGTATTAATCTAAATAGTCAATGTAAAAAGAGCAGATGAACTGTGTTGAGTTGATTCACTGAGAATGATTCAGTTGAGTCGTGTGTTTTATTCAGTGCTCATGAATCAGTGATGTGGTGTTTGTCAGATGTTCATTGCTGTTTGTTCTTCTGCTCTGCAGGATCTTCTCATGAATTACTATGTGGCTGGAGACGCTGACGTTGCTGAGTAAGTTTGGTGATCATATCTGGAGGAAATGACTCACTTCTACCTGCTGAGATGATGATGGCCAACTTTAAAAGAGTCTTTTGGTTTGTAGATTATTTAATTACATTTATCTGTCTTTAATCTCACTTTTAATATGTTTATTCATTTTTTACTAACATTAGTGATGGACGTTGTTGTGTATATTAAGCTTAGTATTTCAATACATCACTGATCATCTGAACTCACTCTTGAAACGAATGCATTTGTTCATGTCTTTTGTAACAGAACCGTCTTCAGCCGACGGACGTCCTGCTGCTGTGTGAACGGAGCTGAGATGTTGTGTCTCCTCTCACAACTATATTCAGACTCAGAAAGTGCTTTTGTTCGCTGTTTTCCCGCCACACGCGCTCCACTCTAAGCCGCCGACACAGTCGCAAACATACATGATGTCAGACGCGTCTCCTCTGAAGTGTCTTCTGTAACGCGGGGCGGATGGAGCTGTTGAACCCTGTGGAGCGTCTGATGTTTGTAGGTCACAGATGATCATGTGTGGCTGTTTTACAGATGTTTGCTGTTGTTGGTCTCATTAGGGTTCAGGTTTATTCTCGCCCACCGACAGACGAACACACACGTCAAGCAGGTGAGATTTAAACAAGCTCACCAGCGCATCTAATATTTTATCTTGTTTATGGTAACATACATTCTGCAGCAGAAAATGCTATTTAAATTCACATATACAATTTTATTGCTTGGTCTAATATTTATTTTTCCTGTAAAATTACTTTAACACTTGTTTACAATTAATTAATTACACATATGCAGTATTGATTGATAGATTTGTTGATTTTTCACTGATGTAATGAACACATGGGGAAAGATCACATGTTTGGGGACAAAATTGTGTATTTGGATATTAACTATGGCTTACAGTGTTTTTTTCACGGTAATACCATGGTTTTTAGACATTTGCCATGGTTTACAATGCTTTTTAATGGTAATACCATAGTATTTGGACATTTACCATGGTTTTACAATGGGTTTTTACAGTAATACCATAGTTTTTGGACATTTACCATGCTTTTACAATGTTTTTTCCACTATATTGGTTTCACAGTGGCTTTTCAAAGTAATACTATAGTTTTTCATGGTAATACCATAGTATTTGGCCATTTACCATGGTTTACAGTGTTTGTTTTAGGGTAATTCTATAGTTTTTAAACATTTACCATGGTTTTACAATGGTTTTCCACCATAGTATTTGGACATTTACAATGGTTTACAATGGGTTTTAGAATAATGCCACAGTTTTTGGACATTTTCAATGGTTTTACAATGTTTTTTTTGTGGTAATACCATAATATTTGGCCATTTACCATGGTTTACAATGTTTTTTATCAGGGTAATTCTATAGTTTTTGAACATTTACCATGGTTTCACAATGGCTTTTCTAAGTAATACCAGTTTTTGGACTTTTACCATGGTTTTACAATGTTTTTTTCACGGTAAAACCATAATATTTGGCCATTTACCTTGGTTTACAATGTTTTTTCAGGGTAATTCTATAGTTTTTGATCATTTACCATGGTTTTACAATGGTTTTCCACCATAGTATTTGGACATTTACCATGGTTTACAATGGGTTTTCAGGGTAATACTGTAGTTTTTGAACATTTACTATAGTTTACAATGGTTTTTCAAGGTATTTCTATAGTTTTTGAACATTTACCATGGTTTTACAATGGTTTTTCACTGTAATACCATAGTATTTGGACATTTACCATGGGTTTACAATGGGTTTTACAAAAATACCATAGTTTTTGGACATTTACCATGGTTTTACAATGTTTTTTCACTGTAATACCATAGTATTTTGACATTTACCATGGATTTACAATGGGTTTTACAATAATACCATAGTTTTTGAACGTTTTCCATGTTTTTTACAATGGTTTTTGATGGTAATAATACCATAGTATTTGGCCATTTACCATGGTTTACAATGGTTTTTGATGGTAATAATACCATAGTATTTGGCCATTTACCATGGTTTACAATGTTTTTTTCAGGGTAATTCTACAGTTTTTGAACATTTACCATGGTTTCTCAATGGCTTTTCTAAGTAATACCAGTTTTTGGACTTTTACCATGGTTTTACAATGGTTTTCCACCATAGTATTTGGACAATTACCATGGTTTACAATGGTTTTTTTAGGGTAATACTGTAGTTTTTGAACATTTACCATGGGGTTACAATGGGTTTTACGATAATACTATAGTTATTGGACATTTACCATGGGTTTACAATGGTAAGTGAGCAAAACTTGTCTCTCAAAACTTTGTTTTGTGGAGAAAATCAGTTGCAAAAACAGTCTAAAAAGGTAAATAGGTTTTACAATTATTTAAAAAAAAAAGAGTGTGGGTTTAGGGTTAGGTTATAGTATTTAACTAGTTCTAGTGGAATTTAACTAGTGTGGAATTTCCCATTTAGATACTGAAAGCAAATTTGTGTATTTAAAGAAATATATCAGGTTATGTTGTATTTATACTTCAGTTTTAGGGTCAAACTTGTTTACAGTAGCACACATACAGTGACTGTCTATGAGGAAGGAGAGGAATTTAAAACAGAAATGTGAAGCTTGTATTTTTCTTAAAGCACTTGTATGAATTCTTGAGTAAAATACATTTATTATTTGATCTGTAAAGTGTCTAAATGATCATTTTGAGATGGGACATCTCTTTGTCATCTTCTCACAGATCAAGTGAAGACTACAGATTTGTCATCTGGTTGAACATTACACAGACAGAACTGGTAAGTGGATTTCATGTTAACTTGAGTAAAACTTTTTTTTTTTTTTTAATTCATGTTTCTAAATGTTTCTAAGTGAGGCACAATCACTTTGTGTTTTTACCTGAAAACACTGTATGATATGTTTGTTTACTTGTATTGTTAATTTCTGTATTTTTATTAGTTTGTGATGTTTGTATAGTTTTACTGTGTAACACATTGTAAGTAGCACCTTTGAAAGGGGTTAATTATTATTCTTATTAATATTATTATTTCTTGTCTTAAGGCACTGTGTTGTGTGACACTGTGTGTGGTTTTGTGGCTTATGTTTTGCCCCCAGGGCATCTGAGTAAAATTAAAGCCAGCAAATCCGATTATTTTCTCCCAAAGGGAATTGACTGATCGTCAGCTGATGAGAGCTCGTTTACTTTAACAGTTGTGAATGTGTGTGTGTGTGTGTGTGTGTGTGTGTGTGTGTGTGTGTGTGATGATGAGCTCCAGGGCCAATTACAGAACAATTACAGCTGGTTAATTCTGTAGCATCTCTTCTCAGTGTGCCGTGTGTCTCGTCTGATTGTGAGAGCCACACAATCACACCTGCTGTGATGGACATGATGATGTTCTTCAGCTCATCATTTGGATGTTTCATTAAGGCAAGACACTGCCGGCGAAACCATTGTTTGGTCAATTTTGAGACTTCTATAACGTCTTCTTTCAGGCTAAAGTAAAGAAACACATTTAAATACACATTTAAGTGTTATTTTATGACACTTTATCTATTTGGGTCTATAGATTTCAGTTACAGCACATATCTTTAACAGTTTGTTTCTCCAGTTCTGCAGTGTTTACACACACCAAAACTTAGAGTTTTATTCCTCTCTATACTCTAAAGGTTTTTACTGAGGGGTTTGTTCATATGTCATTCACACTGGTTTATATAACATTTTATTCCTAAAAACACGGTGAACATGTTTTATTGACAGTACTTTCTGATTTACAAAGTGATAAAAAGAGAAATCCAAAATCCCCTCAGTAAAAACTTTTAACTCTAATATGTCAACAAAATGAAAGAAAATTGTGAACCTGGCTTTATCCAGTGTTCAAGTTTATTTTCTGTAATTGCATGTATGTTAGTGTATTTTTAATTAGATAATGCATCATTTTCATAATTAAACATAACATTTCAGAAAACTTGCAATACAAAACATTGTACTTACTGTACTGTGATTAATTAACTATTGAAGTACTGAGTAGAGAACAACCTTGTTATTTACCTGTAGTGTCTTGCCTTATTGTCACATATTTTAAAATATTTGTCTTTTCTGTTATGGACTTATATTTTTTCCCATATGATTCTGACAATTTCACATAATACCATGGTTTTACATGTTAATGCCATGTATATTTGGACATTTACCATGGTTTACAGTGTTTTTTTCACAGTAGTACCATAGTGTATGATCATTTGCCATGGTTTTACAATGGATTTTCATGGTATTATCATTGTATTTGGACATTTGTTATGGTTTTACAATGTTTTTTTTACAGTAGTGCCATAGCTTTTAGGCATTTAGCATAGTTTACAATGCTTTTTCACAGTAGTACCCTATTTTTTTTTTCACATTTGCAGTGGTTTTACAGTGGTTTTTCATGATAATACTGTAGTTTTTGGACATTTGCCATGGTTTTACAATGTTTTTTTCATGGTAGTACAATACTACTTGGAGATTTACCATGGTTGACAATGATTTTTCGTGGTAATATCATAGTATTTAGACATTTACCATTGTTTGCAATAGTTTTTCAGGGTAATACTATGCATTCTTGAACATTTACAATAGTTTTTCATGGTAATATTTGTTATATAATAATTTTATATGTTTGTCTATTTTTGATATTGATTCTGGCTGTTTTTTTTCATGTATATTTGGACATTTACCATGGTTTACAGTGGTTTTTCACAGTAATACCATAGTATTTGGATATTTACCATGGGTTTATGGTGTTCTTTTGTGATAATACGTAGGTTTTGGGCATTTACCATGGTTTATAGTGTTTTTTCCATGGTAATACCGTAGTTTTTGGACATTTAACCATAGTTTTACAGTGGTTTTTATGATAATGATTTTAACATGTGCAATGGTCTTGCAATTGTTTTTCAGTGTTTTTTTTTTTTTTTTTTTTTTTTTTTTTTTTTTTTTTTTAAGCAATACCATCATAGTCTTGGATAGTGGTTTTACTTTTTTTTATTTTTTTTTATGGTAAACCCTGTATTTTTGGTATTGATGCTTGCTGTTTTTTCACATAATTGCATTGCTTTTGGAAATATACCAATACCATGGTTTTACAATGGTAATGCTATGTGTTTTTGGTCATGTGTTTTTTTATTTTTTTTATTTTTTTACATAATACTATAGTTTTTGTAAATGGTTACCTACTGGACATTATAATGTCTGAGTTTGCTGGTACAGCTTATCCCTGTTTTACAAACATTATAGATTTACGATCAGCCATAAAACTAAAATGATCAGCTATTGGTTTTTGCTAAAATGTGCATGGATAATACTCATATTTCATAGGTTGTTTCATGTATGTATGGTTGTGTGTGTGTGTGTGTGTGTGTGTGTGTGTGAAGTCTCTATGGATTGGTTGGTTGGTTGGTGACCTACTTTGCTTTTTGCATTTTATGTTGAAAAGCTTCTGATCAATTCCACTGTGAACTGCATTTCCCCAACCAGTAATAACAGTTTAAGACTAAAAACCACTTAAAATCTCCACTACAGCACACACATTAATGTGCAGTCTGACCAGCGCTGGCTGTGTGTGTGTGTATGTGTGACATCAGTGTTACTGACACAAAAGAGCCTCATTGTTTCAGCACTGATGCCCACTGACTCCTCCCACTGATGTAGCCACACCTCTCTCATCATTATTCATAGGCTGAGCTGCTGAAGGGGGCGTGTCTCTGTGTCAGAGAGAGAGAGAACGAGCGAGCGAGCGGATCTCTCACACACTCCAGCGTGCCGCTGCTGTCAGATGCCAGAGGCTGCGGTTGTGCATGCGGGTCTGCGCGGCTGACACACGGATGAGAGGCGCTGCGCGTGTGCGTGCCGTTCTGGAGGGAGAGCCGCGAGCCGCCGCGGGAGAGCGAGACGGCTGCCGTATCCCTGAGCACGAGGATGGGCTGCAATCTGTGTAGTTTACAGAAGAGAGAGGAGCATTACAAACTACTGTACGAGATCTCACAGGTGAGACATGCCACACGTCACTTACCTGAGATTCAGAAGGCTTGTGCTGCTGATCTGAGAGTTTCTCATGTGTCTACTGTGGTTTCCGGACTTTGGTAATACCATGTTTGCTTTTAGGCAGACTACCATATTTTTTATTTGTACCATGGCAATAGCATTGGTTTTTGGACATGTACTGTGGTTTTACAATGGATTTTAATGACAGTACTGTATATTTTTGGCACTTACTGTGTTTGGTCACATAATACCATAGTTTTATATGGTAGTAACATCTATTTTTCACATACTTCCATAGTTTTCGCCATGTACCATGGTTTTGCAGTGGCCTTTCATCGTAATACCATGTATTTCTGGACATGCAGCATAGTTTTTCAATGGTTTTTCATGGAAATACCATGTATTTTTCACATAATACCATATATTAATACCATATATTTTTTTGTATGTATCATGATTTTATCATTATATTTATACATTATAGGTAATACCATGTATTTTTCTTCATGTACCATGGTTTTACAGTGATTTTCTTGGTAATTCCATGTATTTGTGACAATACCATAGTTCTGGGATATGTACAGTAGTTTTACAATGTTTTTTTGAAGGTAATAACATGTATTTTTCCACATAGTTCCATAGGTGTTAGACATGTACCATGGTTTTACAGTGGCTTTTCATGGTAATATCTTGTTTTTGTGACATGATACTATTGTTTAGCGGCATGTATCATAGTTGTACAATGGTTTTTCCATGGTAATGCAATGTATTTTTCACATAGTACCATAATTTATGGATATGTGCATGATTTTAGAATGTTTTTTTTATGGTAATACCATGTATTTTTGGACATACCATGGTTTTACAGTGGCATTTCATGATAATACCATGTATTTCTCACATAATACCATAGTTTTTTGGATATGTGTGTGATTTTACTATGATTTTTTATGATAATACCAGCGTTTTTTATGATAATACCAACATTTATCAGGGTTTTACAGTGGTTTTTTATATAATGCCACAGTTTTATGACAAACTTATGACAATACCCTGTATTTTTGGCACTTACTGTGTTTGGTCTCATGATACCATAGTTTTACATGGTAGTAACATCTATTTTTCACATACTTCCATAGTTTTCAACATGTACTATGGTTTTACAGTGGCCTTTCGTGGTAATACCATGTATTTTTCCTCATGTACCATGGTTTTACAATGATTTTCATGGTAATTCCATGCATTTGGGATATAATACCGTAGTTTTGGAGTATGTACCATATTTTAACAATGGTTTTTCCATGGTAATACCATGTATTTTTCCACATAGTTCCATGGTTTTAGACATGTATAATGGTTTTACAGTGGCTTTTCATGGTAATACCATGTATTACTGGACATGTATCATGACTTTACAATGATTTTCATGGTAATATCATGTTTTTGTGACATAATACCATTGTTTAGTGACATATATCATAGTTTTACAATGGTTTTTCCATGGTAATGCAATGTATTTTTTACATAGTACCATCATTTTTGGATATGTACATGATTTTATAATGATTTTTATGGTAATACCATGCATTTTTGTACATGTACCATGGTTATTCAGTGATTTTTAATGACAATACCATGTATTTCTGACATAATACCATAGTTTTGGGAGATGTGCCATAGTTTTACAACAGTTTGTAATGGTAATACCATGTTTTTTTTCACATAACGCCAGAGTTTTTGGACATTTACCATGGTTTTGCAATGGTTTATCGTGGTAATACCATGTATTTTTGGTCATGGTGCTTTCTGTGTTTTTTTTCTTTCACATAATACCATAGTTTTTGTACATGTACCATGGTTTTACAATGATTTTGATGGAAATACCATGTATTTTTGACATAATACAATTGTTTTTTATCTTTTTTGTCTATAGACATCTTTTATTTTTAGACATGTATCAGGGTTTTACAGTGGTTTTTCATTTAATACCATCATTTTTGGACATGTGCCATGGTTTTACCTTGTTGGGACTTAGCGTTGGATGTTTCGGACACTATAAATGTGCAGTAACATTTTGGCGTTTTCAATATGTACCGTACAGTAATACCTTATATCTTTTTGACATAATGCCATAGCTTTCATATGTACCATGGTAGTCCCACAGTATTCTTCAGAGCACCATTTATATATGGTACATTTGTTAGAGTTCTTCAGAGCACCATTGTTATTGAATATCTATGTACCATGGTAAAACGGTACTGCCATAGTAGTTCTTGTAGCATGTTTTGGGACATGTACCATGTTTTTGGAGATCTGCTGTGCTTACTGATCATAATCAATCAAACAGTGAGTTTATAACCAACAGCACATCCAAACACGATCAGTGCTGATTCCCACTGAGCAGAAAAAGCCTGTAATGTTCCAGTTGATCCAGTGCTGATCTTCTCCTGTAAGAGCTGCTGATTGATTCTCTGCTGCGTGTTTCATTAACTCTTATGATGCTGAAAGGCTTTAATGGTCTCTGTATCGCACACACACACGCTCATCATGTTCACGGTGGTCTCATTAGCGCTCGTAGAAAACGATTCTGGGTCCTAATAAAACGTGAAATGTTCCGCTGTGTGTATGACGGGAGATTCACTCGCTTAATTGCTGCCGTTATTCTGTAACGAGGAGTTTTGACGAATCTCCTCCGGATGGATCATTTTAATCAGACCGATGAAGATCACGTGGGTCTGATGAGCTTCTGTAGATCACGTTTGTGCACTCAAGCATCACCAAAACTACTAAATGAACAGAATTAGGCTATAATAAAATAGAAATATTCTATGTTTTGAGGTTCTATTGGAAGCCTAAACAATTATGTGCTGTTTCGGAGAACTTCTGTGGTTTTATTTGCATTATTTTTGGTTTAACATTGTGTTTTTTTCCTTTGTATTGTGTCCTCTGGTGTTTATACTTCTGCTACTGAAGGTGGACAGCAGATGAGATGTTCAGATGTGGTGTTTAACGTTGTGTATCTTCTCTGTAGCATCAGATCTTTGTGTGTTCTTCTGTGAAAGGACAGACACCATTGCGTAAGTGAATGTTTGGCGTTTGAGAGCGTGAGATGGTGTAAACGAGGTGTTCGCGAGCGCGTTCGCACACCCACGGCTGAAAGTGTGTCAGTGTGTCGCTCATCTCTCCTTCACTCATTTCATTTCCGAGACTCTGAGCTCTGCGAGCAGTTTGCAGGATTTCATTCAGACTTTATAGAGGCTGGTCCAGGTCTGTTTGGTTCTTCGTGGTAATTTTTTGCTACTGTTCCTTTAAGGCTTAATGATGTAATTGTGGAGCTCCTGCAGCAGCTGAACATCTGCCATTGAGATGAATGGGAATGTTAACGGATAGAGACTCCAGGAATGATATTGACCTCCTTGAATTTTTTTACTTCATAAACCACGTTGCAGTGCATTCTAAGATTGCTGTGCAATAGATACATTAGACATACCATGGTTTTACAAAGAGTTTTCATAATAATAATAACACATTTTTCATGTAATGCCATAGTTTTTGGACATGTACAATGGTTTAACAAAGGGTTTTCATCATAATACTGTGTTTTTTTTTCCACACACCATCGTTTTTGGGCAAATACTTGGTTTTACAAGGTTTTTTTTTTGTTATAATACCATGTTTTTCACATAATACCATAGTTTTTGGACACATGCCATGGTTTTATCAGTGGTTTTTCATCATGATACTGTACTTTTTCAAATAATGCCATAGTTTTTGGACACATACCACGCTTTTACAATGTTTGTTCATCATTATATTATGTTTTTCACATAATACCATAGTTTTTGGATATGTACCATGGTTTTACAAAGATTTTTCATAATAATAATAACACATTTTTCATGTAATGCTATAGTTTTTGGACATGTACCATGGTTTTACAATGGTTTTTCATCATAATACTGTGTGTTTTTTTTTTTTTCACACACCATAGTTTTTGGACAGATACCATGACTTTAAAGTGTTTTTTCATGATAATACCATGCTTTTTGCATAATTCCTGAGTTTTTGGAGAAATATCATTATTTCTCAATGGATTTTTCGTCATAATACAGTGTTTTTTTTTTTTTTTTTTAAATAATACTGTAGTTTTTGGACATGTACCATGGTTTTAAAATGTTTTTTCATGATAATACCATGTTTTTCGCATAATACCCAAGTTTTTTGAGAAATACCATGGTTTTACAGTGGTTTTTAATCACAATACCATATATTTTTCCAAATAATACAAATAGTTTTTGGACAAATACAACATTTTTCCATCAAAATACCATGCATTTCACATAATGCCTTCGATTTTGGACATGTACCATGGTTTTACATCATAATACCATTTTTTTTTTTTTTTTAACACTATAGTTTTTGACATGTACCATGGTTTTACATCATAATACCATGGGTTTTTTTTTACACACTATAGTTTTTGACATGTACCATGGTTTTACAGTGCTTTTTCATAATAATACCATGTTTTTCACATAATAACTAAGTTTTTGGAGAAATACTATTATTTCTCAATAGATTTTTTGTCATAATACAATGTTTTTTTCACATAATACCATAGTTTTTCACATAATGCCATCGTTTTTGGACATGTACCATGGTTTTACAAAGGTTTTTCATCATAATGCTGTGTTTGTTTTTTCACACACCATAGTTTTTGGACACATACTATGGTTTTACAATGTTTTTTCATGAAAATACCATATTTTTCACATAATACCATTTTTTTTTGGAGAAATACCAAGATATCTCAATGGATTTTCATTCATAATACCATGTTATTTTTTTCCCCAAATAATACATAGTTTTTGGACAAATACAATGTTTTTTCATCCAAATACCATGCTTTTCACATAATGCCATTGGTTTTGGACATGTACCATGGCTTTACAATGGTAATACTATATATTTTTTTACATAATACTATAGTTTCTGGACAAATACCATGGTTTTACAGTGTTTTTTTTTTTTTATTATAATACCAGGTATGTTTTCCACATAATTCTATGGTTTTTTGACAAGTACCATGGTTTTAAAATGGTTTTTCATCATAATACCATTTATTTTTGATCATGGTTCTTTGTGTGTTTTGACATAATACCATAGTTTTCAGACATGTACCGTGGAAGTTTCACAGTGTTCTTTGGTGTACCGTTTAAATACCATGGTACATGTATATGGTAATCATTTAGTACCATTAGCATTGAATATATCAGAGTACCATGATAAAACCACCACTGTACCATGGTTCCACCATAGTAGTTCTTTTAATGTAAGTTCTGTAGTACTAGTTAAATACGGAAAATAAATAAGGGTGAGTGTGGGCAAATACACAGAGTACATAAATAGGCAATGAAGTTAATTCTGGAATATTATTCAGTGTTTTTGTTGTTGTGTGTTAAGCACCGCTGGTGAGAGTCACCCGTGAGCCGTGAGAGTCAAACTCAGCGGTGTGTGTCGTTCTCTGGGCTAATTAGTCTTTCTACAGATGCGTGTGGAACACATCGCTGCACAGGAAGTGACATTTCCATCCACGCTGGTGTTTGTGTGCGTACGCTGGGCTATTTAATTGTCTGCTGATGGTCTATAAGCCACATAATGCCAGGCTGGTGTCTCCAGAGACTTGAGGTTAAAGAGGAGTTCAGTGTATTCTGCAGCGCATGTAATGAAGAGCGCCACCTACACGCTGGTTTAAGTGCTTGGACTCCATAAAAATAGTGACACCATAAAATGTGTGTGTGTTTCTGAACATGTGAATTGGACAGGTGTACGTGTGTGTGTTTTAATAAATGAGTTTCATCAGTGCTGGGACGAGTGTGTGCGTGTGTGAGGAACGGCCTGAGGCCCCGGGACCCGTGTGACCCCCCCACCTCACCGGACTGGACGTTACAAATGTCCCAATCCATCTCTCTGTCCGGCCGCCTCTCGCTGACTGATGGTCCTCAAACCTCACAGCTGGAACCAGG